>NW_027277475.1:0-27834 GCF_030028105.1 Mobula birostris
CAGGAGTTTTAGGGCATGTGATTCAGGGCATGAGTTTCAGTGCATGAGTTTGAGGGAAGGAGTTTCAGGGCATGAGATTCAGGGCATGAGTTTCAGGGCATGAGATCAGGGCAGGTATTTCAGGGCATGTAATTCAGGGCATGAGATTCTGGGCATATGATTCAGGGCATGAGTTTCAGTGCATGAGTTTCAGGGCAGGAGTTTCAGGGTATGTGATTTAGGGCATGAGTTTCAGGGCATGAGATTCAGGGCTTGAGTTTCAGGGCATGAGGTTCAGGGCATGAGTTTCAGGGCATGAGATTCAAGGCATGAGTTTCAGTGCAGGAACTTGAGGGCATGAGATTCAGTGCACGAGTTTCAGAGCATGAGATTCAGGGCATGAGATTCAGGGCATGATTTTCAGGGCAGGAGATTCAGGGCAGGTGTTTCAGTGCAGGAGTTTCAGGGCATGAGATTCAGGGCATGAGATTCAGGGCATGAGTTTCAGGACAGGAGATTCAGGGCATGAGTTTCAGGACATGAGTTTCAGGGCATGAGTTTCAGGGCAGGAGTTTCAGGGCATGTGATTCAGGGCGTGAGTTTCAGGATATGAGATTCATGGCATGAGTTTCAGTGCAGGAGTTTCAGGGCATGAGATTCAGAGCATGAGTTTCAGGGTAGGTGATTCAGGGCAGGAGTTTCAGGACATGAGATTCAGGGCATGAGTTTCAGTGCAGGAACTTGAGGTCATGAGATTCAGTGCACGAGTTTCAGAGCATGAGATTCAGGGCATGAGATTCAGGGCATGAGTTTCAGGGCAGGAGATTCAGGGCAGGAGTTTCAGGGCATGAGTTTCAGGGCAGGAGTTTCAGGGCATTTGATTCAGGGCGTGAGTTTCAGGATATGAGATTCATGGCATGAGTTTCAGTGCAGGAGTTTCAGGGCATGAGATTCAGGGCATGAGTTTTAGGACAGGAGATTCAGGGCATGAGTTTCAGGGCATGAGTTTCAGGGCAGGAGTTTCAGGGCAGGAGTTGTAGGGCATGAGTTTCAGTGCATGAGTTTCAGGGCAGGAGTTTCAGGGTATGTGATTTAGGGCATGAGTTTCAGGGCATGTGATTCAGGGCTTGAGTTTCAGGGCATGAGGTTCAGGGCATGAGTTTCAGGTCATGAGATTCTGGGCATGAGATTCAGGGCATGAGTTTCAGGGCATGATTTTCAGGGCAGGAGTTTCAGAGCATGTGATTCAGGGCGTGAGTTTCAGGATATGAGATTCAGAGCATGTGATTCAGGGCGTGAGTTTCAGGATATGAGATTCATGGCATGAGTTTCAGTGCAGGAGTTTCAGGGCATGAGATTCAGGGCATGAGTTTCAGTGCATGAGTTTGAGGGCAGGAGTTTCAAGGCATGAGATTCAGGGCATGAGTTTCAGTGCATGAGTTTGAGGGAAGGAGTTTCAGGGCATGAGATTCAGGGCATGAGTTTCAGGGCATGAGATCAGGGCAGGTATTTCAGGGCATGTAATTCAGGGCATGAGATTCTGGGCATATGATTCAGGGCAGGAGTTTTAGGGCATGTGATTCAGGGCATGAGTTTCAGTGCATGAGTTTCAGGGCAGGAGTTTCAGGGTATGTGATTTAGGGCATGAGTTTCAGGGCATGAGATTCAGGGCTTGAGTTTCAGGGCATGAGGTTCAGGGCATGAGTTTCAGGGCATGAGATTCAGGGCATGAGTTTCAGTGCAGGAACTTGAGGGCATGAGATTCAGTGCACGAGTTTCAGAGCATGAGATTCAGGGCATGAGATTCAGGGCATGATTTTCAGGGCAGGAGATTCAGGGCAGGTGTTTCAGTGCAGGAGTTTCAGGGCATGAGATTCAGGGCATGAGATTCAGGGCATGAGTTTCAGGACAGGAGATTCAGGGCATGAGTTTCAGGACATGAGTCTCAGGGCATGAGTTTCAGGGCAGGAGTTTCAGGGCATGTGATTCAGGGCGTGAGTTTCAGGATATGAGATTCATGGCATGAGTTTCAGTGCAGGAGTTTCAGGGCATGAGATTCAGAGCATGAGTTTCAGGGTAGGTGATTCAGGGCAGGAGTTTCAGGACATGAGATTCAGGGCATGAGTTTCAGTGCAGGAACTTGACGTCATGAGATTCAGTGCACGAGTTTCAGAGCATGAGATTCAGGGCATGAGATTCAGGGCATATGATTCAGGGCAGGAGTTTTAGGGCATGTGATTCAGGGCATGAGTTTCAGTGCATGAGTTTCAGGGCAGGAGTTTCAGGGTATGTGATTTAGGGCATGAGTTTCAGGGCATGAGATTCAGGGCTTGAGTTTCAGGGCATGAGGTTCAGGGCATGAGTTTCAGGGCATGAGATTCAGGGCATGAGTTTCAGTGCAGGAACTTGAGGGCATGAGATTCAGTGCACGAGTTTCAGAGCATGAGATTCAGGGCATGAGATTCAGGGCATGATTTTCAGGGCAGGAGATTCAGGGCAGGTGTTTCAGTGCAGGAGTTTCAGGGCATGAGATTCAGGGCATGAGATTCAGGGCATGAGTTTCAGGACAGGAGATTCAGGGCATGAGTTTCAGGACATGAGTTTCAGGGCATGAGTTTCAGGGCAGGAGTTTCAGGGCATGTGATTCAGGGCGTGAGTTTCAGGATATGAGATTCATGGCATGAGTTTCAGTGCAGGAGTTTCAGGGCATGAGATTCAGAGCATGAGTTTCAGGGTAGGTGATTCAGGGCAGGAGTTTCAGGACATGAGATTCAGGGCATGAGTTTCAGTGCAGGAACTTGAGGTCATGAGATTCAGTGCACGAGTTTCAGAGCATGAGATTCAGGGCATGAGATTCAGGGCATGAGTTTCAGGGCAGGAGATTCAGGGCAGGTGTTTCACTGCAAGAGTTTCAGGGCATGAGATTCAGGGCATGAGATTTAGTACAGGAGATTCAGTGCATGAGTTTCAGGGCATGAGTTTCAGGGCAGGAGTTGTAGGGCATGTGATTCAGGGCATGAGTTTCAGTGCATGAGTTTCAGGGCAGGAGTTTCTGGGTATGTGATTTAGGGCATGAGTTTCAGGGTATGTGATTTAGGGCATGAGTTTCAGGGCATGAGATTCAGGGCTTGAGTTTCAGGGCATGAGGTTCAGGGCATGAGTTTCAGGTCATGAGATTCAGGGCATGAGTTTCAGTCCAGGAACTTGAGGGCATGAGATTCAGTGCACGAGTTTCAGAGCATGAGATTCAGGGCATGAGATTCAGGGCATGATTTTCAGGGCAGGAGATTCAGGGCAGGTGTTTCAGTGCAGGAGTTTCAGGGCATGAGATTCAGGGCATGAGATTCAGGGCATGAGTTTCAGGACAGGAGATTCAGGGCATGAGTTTCAGGACATGAGTTTCAGGGCATGAGTTTCAGGGCAGGAGTTTCAGGGCATGTGATTCAGGGCGTGAGTTTCAGGATATGAGATTCATGGCATGAGTTTCAGTGCAGGAGTTTCAGGGCATGAGATTCAGAGCATGAGTTTCAGGGTAGGTGATTCAGGGCAGGAGTTTCAGGACATGAGATTCAGGGCATGAGTTTCAGTGCAGGAACTTGAGGTCATGAGATTCAGTGCACGAGTTTCAGAGCATGAGATTCAGGGCATGAGATTCAGGGCATGAGTTTCAGGGCAGGAGATTCAGGGCAGGTGTTTCACTGCAAGAGTTTCAGGGCATGAGATTCAGGGCATGAGATTCAGGGCATGAGATTTAGTACAGGAGATTCAGTGCATGAGTTTCAGGGCATGAGTTTCAGGGCAGGAGTTGAGGGCATGTGATTCAGGGCATGAGTTTCAGTGCATGAGTTTCAGGGCAGGAGTATCTGGGTATGTGATTTAGGGCATGAGTTTCAGGGCATGAGATTCAGGGCTTGAGTTTCAGGGCATGAGGTTCAGGGCATGAGTTTCAGGTCATGAGATTCAGGGCATGAGTTTCAGTCCAGGAACTTGAGGGCATGAGATTCAGTGCATGAGTTTCAGAGCATGAGATTCAGGGCATGAAATTCAGGGCATGATTTTCAGGGCAGGAGATTCAGGGCAGGTGTTTCAGTGCAGGACTTTCAGGGCATGAGATTCAGGGCTTGAGTTTAAGGGCATGAGTTTCAGGGCATAAGTTTCAGGACATGAGTTTCAGGGAATGAGACTCAGGACATGAGTTTCAAGGCATGAGTTTCAGTGCAGGAACTTGAGGGCATGAGATTCAGGGCATGAGTTTCAGGACAGGAGATTCAGGGCATGAGTTTCAGGGCATGAGTTTCAGGGCATGAGTTTCAGGGCAGAAGTTTCAGGGCATGTAATTCAGGGCGTGAGTTTCAGGATATGAGATTCATGGCAAGAGTTTCAGTACAGGAGTTTGAGGGCAGGAGTTTCAAGGCATGAGATTCAGGGCATGAGTTTCAGTGCATGAGTTTGAGGGCAGGAGTTTCAGGGCATGAGATTCAGGGCATGAGTTTCAGGGCATGAGATTCAGGGCAGGTATTTCAGGGCATGTAATTCAGGGCATGAGTTTCTGGGCAGATGATTCAGGGCAGGAGTTTTAGGGCATGTGATTCAGGGCATGAGTTTCAGTGCATGAGTTTCAGGGCAGGAGTTTCAGGGTATGTGATTTAGGGCATGAGTTTCAGGGCATGAGGTTCAGGGCATGAGTTTCAGGGCATGAGATTCAGGGCATGAGTTTCAGTGCAGGAACTTGAGGGCATGAGATTCAGTGCACGAGTTTCAGAGCATGAGATTCAGGGCATGAGATTCAGGGCATGATTTTCAGGGCAGGAGATTCAGGGCAGGTGTTTCAGGGCATGAGATTCAGGGCATGATTTTCAGGGCAGGAGATTCAGGGCAGGTGTTTCAGTGCAGGAGTTTCAGGGCATGAGATTCAGGGCATGAGATTCAGGGCATGAGTTTCAGGACAGGAGATTCAGGGCATGAGTTTCAGGACATGAGTTTCAGGGCATGAGTTTCAGGGCAGGAGTTTCAGGGCATGTGATTCAGGGCGTGAGTTTCAGGATATGAGATTCATGGCATGAGTTTCAGTGCAGGAGTTTCAGGGCAGGAGTTTCAGGACATGAGATTCAGGGCATGAGTTTCAGTGCAGGAACTTGAGGTCATGAGATTCAGTGCACGAGTTTCAGAGCATGAGATTCAGGGCATGAGATTCAGGGCATGAGTTTCAGGGCAGGAGATTCAGGGCAGGTGTTTCACTGCAAGAGTTTCAGGGCATGAGATTTAGTACAGGAGATTCAGTGCATGAGTTTCAGGGCATGAGTTTCAGGGCAGGAGTTGTAGGGCATGTGATTCAGGGCATGAGTTTCAGGGCATGAGATCAGGGCAGGTATTTCAGGGCATGTAATTCAGGGCATGAGATTCTGGGCATATGATTCAGGGCAGGAGTTTTAGGGCATGTGATTCAGGGCATGAGTTTCAGTGCATGAGTTTCAGGGCAGGAGTTTCAGGGTATGTGATTTAGGGCATGAGTTTCAGGGCATGAGATTCAGGGCTTGAGTTTCAGGGCATGAGGTTCAGGGCATGAGTTTCAGGGCATGAGATTCAGGGCATGAGTTTCAGTGCAGGAACTTGAGGGCATGCGATTCAGTGCACGAGTTTCAGAGCATGAGATTCAGGGCATGAGATTCAGGGCATGATTTTCAGGGCAGGAGATTCAGGGCAGGTGTTTCAGTGCAGGAGTTTCAGGGCATGAGATTCAGGGCATGAGATTCAGGTCATGAGTTTCAGGACAGGAGATTCAGGGCATGAGTTTCAGGACATGAGTCTCAGGGCATGAGTTTCAGGGCAGGAGTTTCAGGGCATGTGATTCAGGGCGTGAGTTTCAGGATATGAGATTCATGGCATGAGTTTCAGTGCAGGAGTTTCAGGGCATGAGATTCAGAGCATGAGTTTCAGGGTAGGTGATTCAGGGCAGGAGTTTCAGGACATGAGATTCAGGGCATGAGTTTCAGTGCAGGAACTTGACGTCATGAGATTCAGTGCACGAGTTTCAGAGCATGAGATTCAGGGCATGAGATTCAGGGCATATGATTCAGGGCAGGAGTTTTAGGGCATGTGATTCAGGGCATGAGTTTCAGTGCATGAGTTTGAGGGAAGGAGTTTCAGGGCATGAGATTCAGGGCATGAGTTTCAGGGCATGAGATCAGGGCAGGTATTTCAGGGCATGTAATTCAGGGCATGAGATTCTGGGCATATGATTCAGGGCATGAGTTTCAGTGCATGAGTTTCAGGGCAGGAGTTTCAGGGTATGTGATTTAGGGCATGAGTTTCAGGGCATGAGATTCAGGGCTTGAGTTTCAGGGCATGAGGTTCAGGGCATGAGTTTCAGGGCATGAGATTCAAGGCATGAGTTTCAGTGCAGGAACTTGAGGGCATGAGATTCAGTGCACGAGTTTCAGAGCATGAGATTCAGGGCATGAGATTCAGGGCATGATTTTCAGGGCAGGAGATTCAGGGCAGGTGTTTCAGTGCAGGAGTTTCAGGGCATGAGATTCAGGGCATGAGATTCAGGGCATGAGTTTCAGGACAGGAGATTCAGGGCATGAGTTTCAGGACATGAGTTTCAGGGCATGAGTTTCAGGGCAGGAGTTTCAGGGCATGTGATTCAGGGCGTGAGTTTCAGGATATGAGATTCATGGCATGAGTTTCAGTGCAGGAGTTTCAGGGCATGAGATTCAGAGCATGAGTTTCAGGGTAGGTGATTCAGGGCAGGAGTTTCAGGACATGAGATTCAGGGCATGAGTTTCAGTGCAGGAACTTGAGGTCATGAGATTCAGTGCACGAGTTTCAGAGCATGAGATTCAGGGCATGAGATTCAGGGCATGAGTTTCAGGGCAGGAGATTCAGGGCAGGAGTTTCAGGGCATGAGTTTCAGGGCAGGAGTTTCAGGGCATTTGATTCAGGGCGTGAGTTTCAGGATATGAGATTCATGGCATGAGTTTCAGTGCAGGAGTTTCAGGGCATGAGATTCAGGGCATGAGTTTTAGGACAGGAGATTCAGGGCATGAGTTTCAGGGCATGAGTTTCAGGGCAGGAGTTTCAGGGCAGGAGTTGTAGGGCATGAGTTTCAGTGCATGAGTTTCAGGGCAGGAGTTTCAGGGTATGTGATTTAGGGCATGAGTTTCAGGGCATGTGATTCAGGGCTTGAGTTTCAGGGCATGAGGTTCAGGGCATGAGTTTCAGGTCATGAGATTCTGGGCATGAGATTCAGGGCATGAGTTTCAGGGCATGATTTTCAGGGCAGGAGTTTCAGAGCATGTGATTCAGGGCGTGAGTTTCAGGATATGAGATTCAGAGCATGTGATTCAGGGCGTGAGTTTCAGGATATGAGATTCATGGCATGAGTTTCAGTGCAGGAGTTTCAGGGCATGAGATTCAGGGCATGAGTTTCAGTGCATGAGTTTGAGGGCAGGAGTTTCAAGGCATGAGATTCAGGGCATGAGTTTCAGTGCATGAGTTTGAGGGAAGGAGTTTCAGGGCATGAGATTCAGGGCATGAGTTTCAGGGCATGAGATCAGGGCAGGTATTTCAGGGCATGTAATTCAGGGCATGAGATTCTGGGCATATGATTCAGGGCAGGAGTTTTAGGGCATGTGATTCAGGGCATGAGTTTCAGTGCATGAGTTTCAGGGCAGGAGTTTCAGGGTATGTGATTTAGGGCATGAGTTTCAGGGCATGAGATTCAGGGCTTGAGTTTCAGGGCATGAGGTTCAGGGCATGAGTTTCAGGGCATGAGATTCAGGGCATGAGTTTCAGTGCAGGAACTTGAGGGCATGAGATTCAGTGCACGAGTTTCAGAGCATGAGATTCAGGGCATGAGATTCAGGGCATGATTTTCAGGGCAGGAGATTCAGGGCAGGTGTTTCAGTGCAGGAGTTTCAGGGCATGAGATTCAGGGCATGAGATTCAGGGCATGAGTTTCAGGACAGGAGATTCAGGGCATGAGTTTCAGGACATGAGTCTCAGGGCATGAGTTTCAGGGCAGGAGTTTCAGGGCATGTGATTCAGGGCGTGAGTTTCAGGATATGAGATTCATGGCATGAGTTTCAGTGCAGGAGTTTCAGGGCATGAGATTCAGAGCATGAGTTTCAGGGTAGGTGATTCAGGGCAGGAGTTTCAGGACATGAGATTCAGGGCATGAGTTTCAGTGCAGGAACTTGACGTCATGAGATTCAGTGCACGAGTTTCAGAGCATGAGATTCAGGGCATGAGATTCAGGGCATATGATTCAGGGCAGGAGTTTTAGGGCATGTGATTCAGGGCATGAGTTTCAGTGCATGAGTTTCAGGGCAGGAGTTTCAGGGTATGTGATTTAGGGCATGAGTTTCAGGGCATGAGATTCAGGGCTTGAGTTTCAGGGCATGAGGTTCAGGGCATGAGTTTCAGGGCATGAGATTCAGGGCATGAGTTTCAGTGCAGGAACTTGAGGGCATGAGATTCAGTGCACGAGTTTCAGAGCATGAGATTCAGGGCATGAGATTCAGGGCATGATTTTCAGGGCAGGAGATTCAGGGCAGGTGTTTCAGTGCAGGAGTTTCAGGGCATGAGATTCAGGGCATGAGATTCAGGGCATGAGTTTCAGGACAGGAGATTCAGGGCATGAGTTTCAGGACATGAGTTTCAGGGCATGAGTTTCAGGGCAGGAGTTTCAGGGCATGTGATTCAGGGCGTGAGTTTCAGGATATGAGATTCATGGCATGAGTTTCAGTGCAGGAGTTTCAGGGCATGAGATTCAGAGCATGAGTTTCAGGGTAGGTGATTCAGGGCAGGAGTTTCAGGACATGAGATTCAGGGCATGAGTTTCAGTGCAGGAACTTGAGGTCATGAGATTCAGTGCACGAGTTTCAGAGCATGAGATTCAGGGCATGAGATTCAGGGCATGAGTTTCAGGGCAGGAGATTCAGGGCAGGTGTTTCACTGCAAGAGTTTCAGGGCATGAGATTCAGGGCATGAGATTTAGTACAGGAGATTCAGTGCATGAGTTTCAGGGCATGAGTTTCAGGGCAGGAGTTGTAGGGCATGTGATTCAGGGCATGAGTTTCAGTGCATGAGTTTCAGGGCAGGAGTTTCTGGGTATGTGATTTAGGGCATGAGTTTCAGGGTATGTGATTTAGGGCATGAGTTTCAGGGCATGAGATTCAGGGCTTGAGTTTCAGGGCATGAGGTTCAGGGCATGAGTTTCAGGTCATGAGATTCAGGGCATGAGTTTCAGTCCAGGAACTTGAGGGCATGAGATTCAGTGCACGAGTTTCAGAGCATGAGATTCAGGGCATGAGATTCAGGGCATGATTTTCAGGGCAGGAGATTCAGGGCAGGTGTTTCAGTGCAGGAGTTTCAGGGCATGAGATTCAGGGCATGAGATTCAGGGCATGAGTTTCAGGACAGGAGATTCAGGGCATGAGTTTCAGGACATGAGTTTCAGGGCATGAGTTTCAGGGCAGGAGTTTCAGGGCATGTGATTCAGGGCGTGAGTTTCAGGATATGAGATTCATGGCATGAGTTTCAGTGCAGGAGTTTCAGGGCATGAGATTCAGAGCATGAGTTTCAGGGTAGGTGATTCAGGGCAGGAGTTTCAGGACATGAGATTCAGGGCATGAGTTTCAGTGCAGGAACTTGAGGTCATGAGATTCAGTGCACGAGTTTCAGAGCATGAGATTCAGGGCATGAGATTCAGGGCATGAGTTTCAGGGCAGGAGATTCAGGGCAGGTGTTTCACTGCAAGAGTTTCAGGGCATGAGATTCAGGGCATGAGATTCAGGGCATGAGATTTAGTACAGGAGATTCAGTGCATGAGTTTCAGGGCATGAGTTTCAGGGCAGGAGTTGAGGGCATGTGATTCAGGGCATGAGTTTCAGTGCATGAGTTTCAGGGCAGGAGTATCTGGGTATGTGATTTAGGGCATGAGTTTCAGGGCATGAGATTCAGGGCTTGAGTTTCAGGGCATGAGGTTCAGGGCATGAGTTTCAGGTCATGAGATTCAGGGCATGAGTTTCAGTCCAGGAACTTGAGGGCATGAGATTCAGTGCATGAGTTTCAGAGCATGAGATTCAGGGCATGAAATTCAGGGCATGATTTTCAGGGCAGGAGATTCAGGGCAGGTGTTTCAGTGCAGGACTTTCAGGGCATGAGATTCAGGGCTTGAGTTTAAGGGCATGAGTTTCAGGGCATAAGTTTCAGGACATGAGTTTCAGGGAATGAGACTCAGGACATGAGTTTCAAGGCATGAGTTTCAGTGCAGGAACTTGAGGGCATGAGATTCAGGGCATGAGTTTCAGGACAGGAGATTCAGGGCATGAGTTTCAGGGCATGAGTTTCAGGGCATGAGTTTCAGGGCAGAAGTTTCAGGGCATGTAATTCAGGGCGTGAGTTTCAGGATATGAGATTCATGGCAAGAGTTTCAGTACAGGAGTTTGAGGGCAGGAGTTTCAAGGCATGAGATTCAGGGCATGAGTTTCAGTGCATGAGTTTGAGGGCAGGAGTTTCAGGGCATGAGATTCAGGGCATGAGTTTCAGGGCATGAGATTCAGGGCAGGTATTTCAGGGCATGTAATTCAGGGCATGAGTTTCTGGGCAGATGATTCAGGGCAGGAGTTTTAGGGCATGTGATTCAGGGCATGAGTTTCAGTGCATGAGTTTCAGGGCAGGAGTTTCAGGGTATGTGATTTAGGGCATGAGTTTCAGGGCATGAGGTTCAGGGCATGAGTTTCAGGGCATGAGATTCAGGGCATGAGTTTCAGTGCAGGAACTTGAGGGCATGAGATTCAGTGCACGAGTTTCAGAGCATGAGATTCAGGGCATGAGATTCAGGGCATGATTTTCAGGGCAGGAGATTCAGGGCAGGTGTTTCAGGGCATGAGATTCAGGGCATGATTTTCAGGGCAGGAGATTCAGGGCAGGTGTTTCAGTGCAGGAGTTTCAGGGCATGAGATTCAGGGCATGAGATTCAGGGCATGAGTTTCAGGACAGGAGATTCAGGGCATGAGTTTCAGGACATGAGTTTCAGGGCATGAGTTTCAGGGCAGGAGTTTCAGGGCATGTGATTCAGGGCGTGAGTTTCAGGATATGAGATTCATGGCATGAGTTTCAGTGCAGGAGTTTCAGGGCAGGAGTTTCAGGACATGAGATTCAGGGCATGAGTTTCAGTGCAGGAACTTGAGGTCATGAGATTCAGTGCACGAGTTTCAGAGCATGAGATTCAGGGCATGAGATTCAGGGCATGAGTTTCAGGGCAGGAGATTCAGGGCAGGTGTTTCACTGCAAGAGTTTCAGGGCATGAGATTCAGGGCATGAGATTTAGTACAGGAGATTCAGTGCATGAGTTTCAGGGCATGAGTTTCAGGGCAGGAGTTGTAGGGCATGTGATTCAGGGCATGAGTTTCAGGGCATGAGATCAGGGCAGGTATTTCAGGGCATGTAATTCAGGGCATGAGATTCTGGGCATATGATTCAGGGCAGGAGTTTTAGGGCATGTGATTCAGGGCATGAGTTTCAGTGCATGAGTTTCAGGGCAGGAGTTTCAGGGTATGTGATTTAGGGCATGAGTTTCAGGGCATGAGATTCAGGGCTTGAGTTTCAGGGCATGAGGTTCAGGGCATGAGTTTCAGGGCATGAGATTCAGGGCATGAGTTTCAGTGCAGGAACTTGAGGGCATGAGATTCAGTGCACGAGTTTCAGAGCATGAGATTCAGGGCATGAGATTCAGGGCATGATTTTCAGGGCAGGAGATTCAGGGCAGGTGTTTCAGTGCAGGAGTTTCAGGGCATGAGATTCAGGGCATGAGATTCAGGGCATGAGTTTCAGGACAGGAGATTCAGGGCATGAGTTTCAGGACATGAGTCTCAGGGCATGAGTTTCAGGGCAGGAGTTTCAGGGCATGTGATTCAGGGCGTGAGTTTCAGGATATGAGATTCATGGCATGAGTTTCAGTGCAGGAGTTTCAGGGCATGAGATTCAGAGCATGAGTTTCAGGGTAGGTGATTCAGGGCAGGAGTTTCAGGACATGAGATTCAGGGCATGAGTTTCAGTGCAGGAACTTGACGTCATGAGATTCAGTGCACGAGTTTCAGAGCATGAGATTCAGGGCATGAGATTCAGGGCATATGATTCAGGGCAGGAGTTTTAGGGCATGTGATTCAGGGCATGAGTTTCAGTGCATGAGTTTCAGGGCAGGAGTTTCAGGGTATGTGATTTAGGGCATGAGTTTCAGGGCATGAGATTCAGGGCTTGAGTTTCAGGGCATGAGGTTCAGGGCATGAGTTTCAGGGCATGAGATTCAGGGCATGAGTTTCAGTGCAGGAACTTGAGGGCATGAGATTCAGTGCACGAGTTTCAGAGCATGAGATTCAGGGCATGAGATTCAGGGCATGATTTTCAGGGCAGGAGATTCAGGGCAGGTGTTTCAGTGCAGGAGTTTCAGGGCATGAGATTCAGGGCATGAGATTCAGGGCATGAGTTTCAGGACAGGAGATTCAGGGCATGAGTTTCAGGACATGAGTTTCAGGGCATGAGTTTCAGGGCAGGAGTTTCAGGGCATGTGATTCAGGGCGTGAGTTTCAGGATATGAGATTCATGGCATGAGTTTCAGTGCAGGAGTTTCAGGGCATGAGATTCAGAGCATGAGTTTCAGGGTAGGTGATTCAGGGCAGGAGTTTCAGGACATGAGATTCAGGGCATGAGTTTCAGTGCAGGAACTTGAGGTCATGAGATTCAGTGCACGAGTTTCAGAGCATGAGATTCAGGGCATGAGATTCAGGGCATGAGTTTCAGGGCAGGAGATTCAGGGCAGGAGTTTCAGGGCATGAGTTTCAGGGCAGGAGTTTCAGGGCATTTGAATCAGGGCGTGAGTTTCAGGATATGAGATTCATGGCATGAGTTTCAGTGCAGGAGTTTCAGGGCATGAGATTCAGGGCATGAGTTTTAGGACAGGAGATTCAGGGCATGAGTTTCAGGGCATGAGTTTCAGGGCAGGAGTTTCAGGGCAGGAGTTGTAGGGCATGAGTTTCAGTGCATGAGTTTCAGGGCAGGAGTTTCAGGGTATGTGATTTAGGGCATGAGTTTCAGGGCATGAGATTCAGGGCTTGAGTTTCAGGGCATGAGGTTCAGGGCATGAGTTTCAGGTCATGAGATTCAGGGCATGAGATTCAGGGCATGAGTTTCAGGGCATGATTTTCAGGGCAGGAGTTTCAGAGCATGTGATTCAGGGCGTGAGTTTCAGGATATGAGATTCAGAGCATGTGATTCAGGGCGTGAGTTTCAGGATATGAGATTCATGGCATGAGTTTCAGTGCAGGAGTTTCAGGGCATGAGATTCAGGGCATGAGTTTCAGTGCATGAGTTTGAGGGCAGGAGTTTCAAGGCATGAGATTCAGGGCATGAGTTTCAGTGCATGAGTTTGAGGGAAGGAGTTTCAGGGCATGAGATTCAGGGCATGAGTTTCAGGGCATGAGATCAGGGCAGGTATTTCAGGGCATGTAATTCAGGGCATGAGATTCTGGGCATATGAATCAGGGCAGGAGTTTTAGGGCATGTGATTCAGGGCATGAGTTTCAGTGCATGAGTTTCAGGGCAGGAGTTTCAGGGTATGTGATTTAGGGCATGAGTTTCAGGGCATGAGATTCAGGGCTTGAGTTTCAGGGCATGAGGTTCAGGGCATGAGTTTCAGGGCATGAGATTCAGGGCATGAGTTTCAGTGCAGGAACTTGAGGGCATGAGATTCAGTGCACGAGTTTCAGAGCATGAGATTCAGGGCATGAGATTCAGGGCATGATTTTCAGGGCAGGAGATTCAGGGCAGGTGTTTCAGTGCAGGAGTTTCAGGGCATGAGATTCAGGGCATGAGATTCAGGGCATGAGTTTCAGGACAGGAGATTCAGGGCATGAGTTTCAGGACATGAGTCTCAGGGCATGAGTTTCAGGGCAGGAGTTTCAGGGCATGTGATTCAGGGCGTGAGTTTCAGGATATGAGATTCATGGCATGAGTTTCAGTGCAGGAGTTTCAGGGCATGAGATTCAGAGCATGAGTTTCAGGGTAGGTGATTCAGGGCAGGAGTTTCAGGACATGAGATTCAGGGCATGAGTTTCAGTGCAGGAACTTGACGTCATGAGATTCAGTGCACGAGTTTCAGAGCATGAGATTCAGGGCATGAGATTCAGGGCATATGATTCAGGGCAGGAGTTTTAGGGCATGTGATTCAGGGCATGAGTTTCAGTGCATGAGTTTCAGGGCAGGAGTTTCAGGGTATGTGATTTAGGGCATGAGTTTCAGGGCATGAGATTCAGGGCTTGAGTTTCAGGGCATGAGGTTCAGGGCATGAGTTTCAGGGCATGAGATTCAGGGCATGAGTTTCAGTGCAGGAACTTGAGGGCATGAGATTCAGTGCACGAGTTTCAGAGCATGAGATTCAGGGCATGAGATTCAGGGCATGATTTTCAGGGCAGGAGATTCAGGGCAGGTGTTTCAGTGCAGGAGTTTCAGGGCATGAGATTCAGGGCATGAGATTCAGGGCATGAGTTTCAGGACAGGAGATTCAGGGCATGAGTTTCAGGACATGAGTTTCAGGGCATGTGATTCAGGGCGTGAGTTTCAGGATATGAGATTCATGGCATGAGTTTCAGTGCAGGAGTTTCAGGGCATGAGATTCAGAGCATGAGTTTCAGGGTAGGTGATTCAGGGCAGGAGTTTCAGGACATGAGATTCAGGGCATGAGTTTCAGTGCAGGAACTTGAGGGTCATGAGATTCAGTGCACGAGTTTCAGAGCATGAGATTCAGGGCATGAGATTCAGGCATGAGTTTCAGGGCAGGAGATTCAGGGCAGGAGTTTCAGGGCATGAGTTTCAGGGCAGGAGTTTCAGGGCATTTGAATCAGGGCGTGAGTTTCAGGATATGAGATTCATGGCATGAGTTTCAGTGCAGGAGTTTCAGGGCATGAGATTCAGGGCATGAGTTTTAGGACAGGAGATTCAGGGCATGAGTTTCAGGGCATGAGTTTCAGGGCAGGAGTTTCAGGGCAGGAGTTGTAGGGCATGAGTTTCAGTGCATGAGTTTCAGGGCAGGAGTTTCAGGGTATGTGATTTAGGGCATGAGTTTCAGGGCATGAGATTCAGGGCTTGAGTTTCAGGGCATGAGGTTCAGGGTATGAGTTTCAGGTCATGAGATTCAGGGCATGAGATTCAGGGCATGAGTTTCAGGGCATGATTTTCAGGGCAGGAGTTTCAGAGCATGTGATTCAGGGCGTGAGTTTCAGGATATGAGATTCAGAGCATGTGATTCAGGGCGTGAGTTCAGGATATGAGATTCATGGCATGAGTTTCAGTGCCAGGAGTTTCAGGGCATGAGATTCAGGGCATGAGTTTCAGTGCATGAGTTTGAGGGCAGGGGTTTTCAAGGGCATGAGATTCAGGGCATGAGTTTCAGTGCATGAGTTTTGAGGGAAGGAGTTTCAGGGCATGAGATTCAGGGCATGAGTTTCAGGGCATGAGATCAGGGCAGGTATTTCAGGGCATGTAATTCAGGGCATGAGATTCTGGGCATATGAATCAGGGCAGGAGTTTTAGGGCATGTGATTCAGGGCATGAGTTTCAGTGCATGAGTTTCAGGGCAGGAGTTTCAGGGTATGTGATTTAGGGCATGAGTTTCAGGGCATGAGATTCAGGGCTTGAGTTTCAGGGCATGAGGTTCAGGGCATGAGTTTCAGGGCATGAGATTCAGGGCATGAGTTTCAGTGCAGGAACTTGAGGGCATGAGATTCAGTGCACGAGTTTCAGAGCATGAGATTCAGGCATGAGATTCAGGGCATGATTTTCAGGGCAGGAGATTCAGGGCAGGTGTTTCAGTGCAGGAGTTTCAGGGCATGAGATTCCAGGGCATGAGATTCAGGGCATGAGTTTCAGGACAGGAGATTCAGGGCATGAGTTTCAGGACATGAGTCTCAGGGCATGAGTTTCAGGGCCAGGAGTTTCAGGGCATGTGATTCAGGGCGTGAGTTTCAGGATATGAGATTCATGGCATGAGTTTCAGTGCAGGAGTTTCAGGGCATGAGATTCAGAGCATGAGTTTCAGGGTAGGTGATTCAGGGCAGGAGTTTCAGGACATGAGATTCAGGGCATGAGTTTCAGTGCAGGAACTTGAGGTCATGAGATTCAGTGCACGAGTTTCAGAGCATGAGATTCAGGGCATGAGATTCAGGGCATATGATTCAGGGCAGGAGTTTTAGGGCATGTGATTCAGGGCATGAGTTTCAGTGCATGAGTTTCAGGGCAGGAGTTTCAGGGTATGTGATTTAGGGCATGAGTTTCAGGGCATGAGATTCAGGGCTTGAGTTTCAGGGCATGAGGTTCAGGGCATGAGTTTCAGGGCATGAGATTCAGGGCATGAGTTTCAGTGCAGGAACTTGAGGGCATGAGATTCAGTGCACGAGTTTCAGAGCATGAGATTCAGGGCATGAGATTCAGGGCATGATTTTCAGGGCAGGAGATTCAGGGCAGGTGTTTCAGTGCAGGAGTTTCAGGGCATGAGATTCAGGGCATGAGATTCAGGGCATGAGTTTCAGGACAGGAGATTCAGGGCATGAGTTTCAGGACATGAGTTTCAGGGCATGAGTTTCAGGGCAGGAGTTTCAGGGCATGTGATTCAGGGCGTGAGTTTCAGGATATGAGATTCATGGCATGAGTTTCAGTGCAGGAGTTTCAGGGCATGAGATTCAGAGCATGAGTTTCAGGGTAGGTGATTCAGGGCAGGAGTTTCAGGACATGAGATTCAGGGCATGAGTTTCAGTGCAGGAACTTGAGGTCATGAGATTCAGTGCACGAGTTTCAGAGCATGAGATTCAGGGCATGAGATTCAGGGCATGAGTTTCAGGGCAGGAGATTCAGGGCAGGTGTTTCACTGCAAGAGTTTCAGGGCATGAGATTCAGGGCATGAGATTTAGTACAGGAGATTCAGTGCATGAGTTTCAGGGCATGAGTTTCAGGGCAGGAGTTGTAGGGCATGTGATTCAGGGCATGAGTTTCAGTGCATGAGTTTCAGGGCAGGAGTTTCTGGGTATGTGATTTAGGCATGAGTTTCAGGGTATGTGATTTAGGGCATGAGTTTCAGGGCATGAGATTCAGGGCTTGAGTTTCAGGGCATGAGGTTCAGGGCATGAGTTTCAGGTCATGAGATTCAGGGCATGAGTTTCAGTCCAGGAACCTTGAGGGCATGAGATTCAGTGCACGAGTTTCAGAGCATGAGATTCAGGGCATGAGATTCAGGGCATGATTTTCAGGGCAGGAGATTCAGGGCAGGTGTTTCAGTGCAGGAGTTTCAGGGCATGAGATTCAGGGCATAGATTCAGGCATGAGTTTCAGGACAGGAGATTCAGGGCATGAGTTTCAGGGACATGAGTTTCAGGGCATGAGTTTCAGGGCAGGAGTTTCAGGGCATGTGATTCAGGGCGTGAGTTTCAGGATATGAGATTCATGGCATGAGTTTCAGTGCAGGAGTTTCAGGGCATGAGATTCAGAGCATGAGTTTCAGGGTAGGTGATTCAGGGCAGGAGTTTCAGGACATGAGATTCAGGGCATGAGTTTCAGTGCAGAACTTGAGGTCATGAGAATTCAGTGCACGAGTTTCAGAGCATGAGATTCAGGGCATGAGATTCAGGGCATGAGTTTCAGGGCAGGAGATTCAGGGCAGGTGTTTCACTGCAAGAGTTTCAGGGCATGAGATCAGGGCATGAGATTCAGGGCATGAGATTTAGTACAGGAGATTCAGTGCATGAGTTTTCAGGGCATGAGTTTCAGGGCAGGAGTTGAGGCATGTGATTCAGGGCATGAGTTTCAGTGCATGAGTTTCAGGGCAGGAGTATCTGGGTATGTGATTTAGGGCATGAGTTTCAGGGCATGAGATTCAGGGCTTGAGTTTCAGGGCATGAGGTTCAGGGCATGAGTTTCAGGTCATGAGATTCAGGGCATGAGTTTCAGTCCAGGAACTTGAGGGCATGAGATTCAGTGCATGAGTTTTTCAGAGCATGAGATTCAGGGCATGAAATTCAGGGCATGATTTTCAGGGCAGGAGATTCAGGGCAGGTGTTTCAGTGCAGGACTTTCAGGGCATGAGATTCAGGGCTTGAGTTTAAAGGGCATGAGTTTCAGGGCATAAGTTTCAGGACATGAGTTTCAGGGAATTGAGACTCAGGACATGAGTTTCAGGGCATGAGTTTCAGTGCAGGAACTTGAGGGCATGAGATTCAGGCATGAGTTTCAGGACAGGAGATTCAGGGCATGAGTTTCAGGGCATTGAGTTTCAGGGCATGAGTTTCAGGGCAGAAGTTTCAGGGCATGTAATTCAGGGCGTGAGTTTCAGGATATGAGATTCATGGCAAGAGTTTCAGTACAGGAGTTTGAGGGCAGGAGTTTCAAGCATGAGATTCAGGGCATGAGTTTCAGTGCATGAGTTTGAGGGCAGGAGTTTCAGGGCATGAGATTCAGGGCATGAGTTTCAGGGCATGAGATTCAGGGCAGGTATTTCAGGGCATGTAATTCAGGGCATTGAGTTTCTGGGCAGATGATTCAGGGCAGGAGTTTTAGGGCATGTGATTCAGGGCATGAGTTTCAGTGCATGAGTTTCAGGGCAGGAGTTTCAGGGTATGTGATTTAGGGCATGAGTTTCAGGGCATGAGGTTCAGGGCATGAGTTTCAGGGCATGAGATTCAGGGCATGAGTTTCAGTGCAGGAACTTGAGGGCATAAGATTCAGTGCACGAGTTTCAGAGCATGAGTTTCAGGGCATGAGATTCAGGGCATGATTTTCAGGGCAGGAGATTCAGGGCAGGTGTTTCAGGGCATGAGATTCAGGGCTTGAGTTTCAGGGCATGAGGTTCAGGGCATGAGTTTCAGGGTCATGAGATTCAGGGCATGAGTTTCAGTCCAGGAACTTGAGGGCATGAGATTCAGGGCATGAGATTCAGGGCATGAGTTTAAGGACATGAGTTTCAGGGCATAAAGTTTCAGGACATGAGTTTTCAGGGAATGAGATTCAGGACATGAGTTTCAGTGCAGGAACTTGAGGTCATGAGATTCAGTGCACGAGTTTCAGAGCATGAGATTCAGGCATGAGATTCAGGGCATGAGTTTCAGGGCAGGAGATTCAGGGCAGGTGTTTCACTGCAAGAGTTTCAGGGCATGAGATTCAGGGCATGAGATTTAGTACAGGAGATTCAGTGCATGAGTTTCAGGGCATGAGTTTCAGGGCAGAGTTGTAGGGCATGTGATTCAGGGCATGAGTTTCAGGGCATGAGATCAGGGCAGGTATTTCAGGGCATGTAATTCAGGGCATGAGATTCTGGGCATATGATTCAGTGCAGGAGTTTTAGGGCATGTGATTCAGGGCATGAGTTTCAGTGCATGAGTTTCAGGGCAGGAGTTTCAGGGTATGTGATTTAGGGCATGAGTTTCAGGGCATGAGATTCAGGGCTTGAGTTTCAGGGCATGAGGTTCAGGGCATGAGTTTCAGGGCATGAGATTCAGGGCATGAGTTTCAGTGCAGGAACTTGAGGGCATGAGATTCAGTGCACGAGTTTCAGAGCATGAGATTCAGGGCATGAGATTCAGGGCATGATTTTCAGGGCAGGAGATTCAGGGCAGGTGTTTCAGTGCAGGAGTTTCAGGGCATGAGATTCAGGGCATGAGATTCAGGGCATGAGTTTCAGGACAGGAGATTCAGGGCATGAGTTTCAGGACATGAGTCTCAGGGCATGAGTTTCAGGGCAGGAGTTTCAGGGCATGTTGATTCAGGGCGTGAGTTTCAGGATATGAGATTCATGGCATGAGTTTCAGTGCAGGAGTTTCAGGGCATGAGATTCAGGAGCATGAGTTTCAGGGTAGGTGATTCAGGGCAGGAGTTTCAGGACATGAGATTCAGGGCATGAGTTTCAGTGCAGGAACTTGACGTCATGAGGATTCAGTGCACGACTTTCAGAGCATGAGATTCAGGGCATGAGATTCAGGGCATATGATTCAGGGCAGGAGTTTTAGGGCATGTGATTCAGGGCATGAGTTTCAGTGCATGAGTTTCAGGGCAGGAGTTTCAGGGTATGTGATTTAGGGCATGAGTTTCAGGGTATGAGATTCAGGGCTTGAGTTTCAGGGCATGAGGTTCAGGGCATGAGTTTCAGGGCATGAGATTCAGGGCATGAGTTTCAGTGCAGGAACTTGAGGGCATGAGATTCAGTGCACGAGTTTCAGAGCATGAGATTCAGGGCATGAGATTCAGGGCACCGATTTTCAGGGCAGGAGATTCAGGCAGGTGTTTCAGTGCAGGAGTTTCAGGGCATGAGATTCAGGGGCATGAGATTCAGGGCATGAGTTTCAGGACAGGAGATTCAGGGCATGGAGTTTCAGGACATGAGTTTCAGGGCATGAGTTTCAGGGCAGGAGTTTCAGGGCATGTGATTCAGGGCGTGAGTTTCAGGATATGAGATTCATGGCATGGAGTTTCAGTGCAGGAGTTTCAGGGCATGAGATTCAGAGCATGAGTTTCAGGGTAGGTGATTCAGGGCAGGAGTTTCAGGACATGAGATTCAGTGCATGAGTTTCAGTGCAGGAACTTGAGGTCATGAGATTCAGTGCACGAGTTTCAGAGCATGAGATTCAGGGCATGAGATTCAGGGCATGAGTTTCAGGGCAGGAGATTCAGGGCAGGAGTTTCAGGGCATGAGTTTCAGGGCAGGAGTTTCAGGGCATTTGATTCAGGGCGTGAGTTTCAGGATATGAGATTCATCGGCATGAGTTTCAGTGCAGGAGTTTCAGGGCATGAGATTCAGGGCATGAGTTTTAGGACAGGAGATTCAGGCATGAGTTTCAGGGCATGAGTTTCAAGGGCAGGAGTTTCAGGGCAGGAGTTGTAGGGCATGAGTTTCAGTGCATGAGTTTCAGGGCAGGAGTTTCAGGGTATGTGATTTAGGGCATGAGTTTCAGGGCATGAGATTCAGGGCTTGAGTTTCAGGGCATGAGGTTCAGGGCATGAGTTTCAGGTCATGAGATTCAGGGCATGAGATTCAGGGCATGAGTTTCAGGGCATGATTTTCAGGGCAGGAGTTTCAGAGCATGTGATTCAGGGCGTGAGTTTCAGGATATGAGATTCAGAGCATGTGATTCAGGGCGTTGAGTTTCAGGATATGAGATTCATGGCATGAGTTTCAGTGCAGGAGTTTCAGGGCATGAGATTCAGGGCATGAGTCTTTCAGTGCATGAGTTTGAGGGAAGGAGTTTCAGACCATGAGATTCAGGCATGAGTTTCAGGGCATGAGATCAGGGCAGGTATTTCAGGGCATGTAAATTCAGGGCATGAGATTCTGGGCATATGAATTCCAGGGCAGGAGTTTTAGGGCATGTGATTCAGGGCATAGGTTTCAGTGCATGAGTTTCAGGGCAGGAGTTTCAGGGTATGTGATTTAGGGGCATGAGTTTCAGGGCATGAGATTCAGGGCTTGAGTTTCAGGGCATGAGGTTCAGGGGCATGAGTTTCAGGCATGAGATTCAGGGCATGAGTTTTCAGTGCAGGAACTTGAGGGCATGAGATTCAGTGCACGAGTTTCAGAGCATGAGATTCAGGGCATGAGATTCAGGGCATGATTTTCAGGTCAGGAGATTCAGGGCAGGTGTTTCAGTGCAGGAGTTTCAGGGCATGAGATTCAGGGCATGAGATTCAGGGCATGAGTTTCAGGACAGAGATTCAGGGCATGAGTTTCAGGACATGAGTCTCAGGGCATGAGTTTCAGGGCAGGAGTTTCAGGGCATGTGATTCAGGGCGTGAGTTTCAGGATATGAGATTCATGGCATGAGTTTCAGTGCAGGAGTTTCAGGGCATGAGATTCAGAGCATGAGTTCAGGGTAGGTGATTCAGGGCAGGAGTTTCAGGACATGAGAATCAGGGCATGAGTTTCAGTGCAGGAACTTGACGTCATGAGATTCAGTGCACGAGTTTCAGAGCATGAGATTCAGGGCATGAGATTCAGGGCATATGATTCAGGGCAGGAGTTTTAGGGCATGTGATTCAGGGCATGAGTTTCAGTGCATGAGTTTCAGGGCAGGAGTTTCAGGGTATGTGATTTAGGGCATGAGTTTCAGGGCATGAGATTCAGGGCTTGAGTTTCAGGGCATGAGGTTCAGGGCATGAGTTTCAGGGCCATGAGATTCAGGGCATGAGTTTCAGTGCAGGAACTTGAGGGCATGAGATTCAGTGCACGAGTTTCAGAGCATGAGATTCAGGGCATGAGATTCAGGGCATGATTTTCAGGGCAGGAGATTCAGGGCAGGTGTTTCAGTGCAGGAGTTTCAGGGCATGAGATTCACGGGCATGAGATTCAGGGCATGAGTTTCAGGACAGGAGATTCAGGGCATGAGTTTCAGGACATGAGTTTCAGGGCATGAGTTTCAGGGCAGGAGTTTCAGGGCATGTGATTCAGGGCGTGAGTTTCAGGATATGAGATTCATGGCATGAGTTTCAGTGCAGGAGTTTTCAGGGCATGAGATTCAGAGCATGAGTTTCAGGGTAGGTGATTCAGGGCAGGAGTTTCAGGACATGAGATTCAGGGCATGAGTTTCAGTGCAGGAACTTGAGGTCATGAGATTCAGTGCACGAGTTTCAGAGCATGAGATTCAGGGCATGAGATTCAGGGCATGATTTTCAGGGCAGGAGATTCAGGGCAGGTGTTTCAGTGCAGGAGTTTCAGGGCATGAGATTCAGGGCATGAGATTTAGTACAGGAGATTCAGTGCATGAGTTTCAGGGCATGAGTTTCAGGGCAGGAGTTGTAGGGCATGGATTCAGGGCATGAGTTTCAGTGCATGAGTTTCAGGCAGGAGTTTCTGGGTATGTGATTTAGGGCATGAGTTTCAGGGTATGTGATTTAGGGCATGAGTTTCAGGGCATGAGATTCAGGGCTTGAGTTTCAGGGCATGAGGTTCAGGCATGAGTTTCAGGTCATGAGATTCAGGGCATGAGTTTCAGTCCAGGAACTTGAGGGCATGAGATTCAGTGCACGAGTTTCAGAGCATGAGATTCAGGGCATTGAGATTCAGGGCATGATTTTCAGGGGCAGGAGATTCAGGGCAGGTGTTTCAGTGCAGGAGTTTCAGGGCATGAGATTCAGGGCATGAGATTCAGGGCATGAGTTTCAGGACAGGAGATTCAGGGCATGAGTTTCAGGACATGAGTTTCAGGGCATGAGTTTCAGGGCAGGAGGTTTCAGGGCATGTGATTCAGGCGTGAGTTTCAGGATATGAGATTCATGGCATGAGTTTCAGTGCAGGAGTTTCAGGGCATGAGATTCAGAGCCATGAGTTTCAGGGTAGGTGATTCAGGGCAGGAGTTTCAGGACATGAGATTCAGGGCATGAGTTTCAGTGCAGGAACTTGAGGTCATGAGATTCAGTGCACGAGTTTCAGAGCATGAGATTCAGGGCATAGAGATTCAGGGCATGAGTTTCAGGGCAGGAGATTCAGGGCAGGTGTTTCCACTGCAAGAGTTTTCAGGGCATGAGATTCAGGGCATGAGATTCAGGGCATGAGATTTAGTACAGGAGATTCAGTGCATGAGTTTCAGGGCATGAGTTTCAGGGCAGGAGTTGAGGGCATGTGATTCAGGGCATGAGTTTCAGTGCATGAGTTTCAGGGCAGGAGTATCTGGGTATGTGATTTAGGGCATGAGTTTTCAGGGCATGAGATTCAGGGCTTGAGTTTCAGGGCATGAGGTTCAGGGCATGAGTTTCAGGTCATGAGATTCAGGGCATGAGTTTCAGTCCAGGAACTTGAGGGCATGAGATTCAGTGCATGAGTTTCAGAGCATGAGATTCAGGGCATGAAATTCAGGGCATGATTTTCAGGGCAGGAGATTCAGGGCAGGTGTTTCAGTGCAGGACTTTCAGGGCATAGAGATTCAGGGCTTGAGTTTAAGGGCATGAGTTTCAGGGCATAAGTTTCAGGACATGAGTTTCAGGCGAATGAGACTCAGGACATGAGTTTCAAGGCATGAGTTTCAGTGCAGGAACTTGAGGGCATGAGATTCAGGGCATGAGTTTCAGGACAGGAGATTCAGGGCATGAGTTTCAGGGCATGAGTTTCAGGGGCATGAGTTTCCATGTAATTCAGGGCGTGAGTTTCAGGATATGAGATTCATGGCAAGAGTTTCAGTACAGGAGTTTGAGGGCAGGAGTTTCAAGGCATGAGATTCAGGGCATGAGTTTCAGTGCATGAGTTTGAGGGCAGGAGTTTCAGGGCATGAGATTCAGGGCATGAGTTTCAGGGCATGAGATTCAGGGCAGGTATTTCAGGGCATGTAATTCAGGGCATGAGTTTCTGGGCAGATGATTCAGGGCAGGAGTTTTAGGGCATGTGATTCAGGGCATGAGTTTCAGTGCATGAGTTTCAGGGCAGGAGTTTCAGGGTATGTGATTTAGGGCATGAGTTTCAGGGCATGAGGTTCAGGGCATGAGTTTCAGGGCATGAGATTCAGGGCATGAGTTTCAGTGCAGGAACTTGAGGGCATGAGATTCAGTGCACGAGTTTCAGAGCATGAGATTCAGGGCATGAGATTTAGGGCATGATTTTCAGGGCAGGAGATTCAGGGCAGGTGTTTCAGGGCATGAGATTCAGGGCTTGAGTTTCAGGGCATGAGGTTCAGGGCATGAGTTTCAGGTCATGAGATTCAGGGCATGAGTTTCAGTCCAGGAACTTGAGGGCATGAGATTCAGGGCATGAGATTCAGGGCATGAGTTTAAGGGCATGAGTTTCAGGGCATAAGTTTCAGGACATGAGTTTCAGGGAATGAGATTCAGGACATGAGTTTCAGGGCATGAGTTTCAGTGCAGGAACTTGAGGGCATGAGATTCAGGGCATGAGTTTCAGGACAGGAGATTCAGGCCATGAGTTTCAGGGCATGAGTTTCAGGCATGAGTTTCAGGGCAGGAGTTTCAGGGCATGTGATACAGGGCGTGAGTTTCAGGATATGAGATTCATGGCATGAGATTCAGGGCATGAGTTTCAGGGTAGGTGATTCAGGGCAGGAGTTTCAGGACATGAGATTCAGGGCATGAGGTTCAGTGCAGGAACTTGAGGTCATGAGATTCTGTGCACGACTTTCAGAGCGTGAGATTCAGGGCATGAGATTCAGGGCATGAGTTTTAGGACAGGAGATTCAGGGCATGAGTTTCAGGGCATGAGTTTCAGGTCAGGAGTTTTAGGGCATGAGTTTCAGGGAATGAGATTCAGGGCTTGAGTTTCAGGGCATGAGGTTCAGGGCATGAGTTTCAGGTCGTGAGATTCAGGGCATGAGTTTCAGTCCAGGAACTTGAGGGCATGAGATTCAGTGCATGAGTTTCAGAGCATGAGATTCAGGGCATGATTTTCAGGGCAGGAGATTCAGGGCAGGTGTTTCAGTGCAGGAGTTTCAGGGCATGAGATTCAGGGCATGAGATTCAGGGCATGAGTTTCAGGACAGGAGATTCAGGGCATGAGTTTCAGGGCATGAGTTTCAGGGCAGGAGTTTCAGGGCATGTGATTCAGGGCGTGAGTTTCAGGATATGAGATTCATGGCATGAGTTTCAGTGCAGGAGTTTCAGGGCATGAGATTCAGGGCATGAGTTTTAGGACAGGAGATTCAGGGCATGAGTTTCAGGGCAGGAGTTTCAGGGCAGGAGTTGTAGGGCATGAGTTTCAGTGCATGAGTTTCAGGGCAGGAGTTTCAGGGTATGTGATTTAGGGCATGAGTTTCAGGGCATGAGATTCAGGGCTTGAGTTTCAGGGCATGAGGTTTCAGGGCATGAGTTTCAGGTCATGAGATTCAGGGCATGAGTTTCAGTCAGTCCAGGAACTTGAGGGCATGAGATTCAGTGCATGAGTTTCAGAGCATGAGATTCAGGGCATGAGATTCAGTGCATGATTTTCAGGGCAGGAGATTCAGAGCAGGTGTTTCAGTGCAGGAGTTTCAGGGCATGAGATTCAGGGCATGAGATTCAGGGCATGAGTTTCAGGGCATGAGTTTCAGGGCAGGAGTTTCAGAGCATGTGATTCAGGGCGTGAGTTTCAGGATATGAGATTCAGAGCATGTGATTCAGGGCGTGAGTTTCAGGATATGAGATTCATGGCATGAGTTTCAGTGCAGGAGTTTCAGGGCATGAGATTCAGGGCATGAGTTTCAGTGCATGAGTTTGAGGGCAGGAGTTTCAAGGCATGAGATTCAGGGCATGAGTTTCAGTGCATGAGTTTGAGGGAAGGAGTTTCAGGGCATGAGATTCAGGGCATGAGTTTCAGGGCATGAGATCAGGGCAGGTATTTCAGGCATGTAATTCAGGGCATGAGATTCTGGGCATATGATTCAGGGCAGGAGTTTTAGGGCATGTGATTCAGGGCATGAGTTTCAGTGCATGAGTTTCAGGGCAGGAGTTTCAGGGTATGTGATTTAGGGCATGAGTTTCAGGGCATGAGATTCAGGGCTTGAGTTTCAGGGCATGAGGTTCAGGGCATGAGTTTCAGGGCATGAGATTCAGGGCATGAGTTTCAGTGCAGGAACTTGAGGGCATGAGATTCAGTGCACGAGTTTCAGAGCATGAGATTCAGGGCATGAGATTCAGGGCATGATTTTCAGGGCAGGAGATTCAGGGCAGGTGTTTCAGTGCAGGAGTTTCAGGGCATGAGATTCAGGGCATGAGATTCAGGGCATGAGATTCAGGGCATGAGTTTCAGTGCAGGAGTTTCAGGGCATGAGATTCAGAGCATGAGTTTCAGGTAGGTGATTCAGGGCAGGAGTTTCAGGACATGAGATTCAGGGCATGAGTTTCAGTGCAGGAACTTGAGGTCATGAGATTCAGTGCTCGAGTTTCAGAGCATGAGATTCAGGGCATGAGATTCAGGGCATGAGTTTCAGGGCAGGAGATTCAGGGCAGGTGTTTCACTGCAAGAGTTTCAGGGCATGAGATTCAGGGCATGAGATTCAGGGCATGAGATTTAGTACAGGAGATTCAGTGCATGAGTTTCAGGGCATGAGTTTCAGGGCAGGAGTTGAGGGCATGTGATTCAGGGCATGAGTTTCAGTGCATGAGTTTCAGGGCAGGAGTATCTGGGTATGTGATTTAGGGCATGAGTTTCAGGGCATGAGATTCAGGGCTTGAGTTTCAGGGCATGAGGTTCAGGGCATGAGTTTCAGGTCATGAGATTCAGGGCATGAGTTTCAGTCCAGGAACTTGAGGGCATGAGATTCAGTGCATGAGTTTCAGAGCATGAGATTCAGGGCATGAACTTCAGGGCATGATTTTCAGGGCAGGAGATTCAGGGCAGGTGTTTCAGTGCAGGACTTTCAGGGCATGAGATTCAGGGCTTGAGTTTAAGGGCATGAGTTTCAGGGTATAAGTTTCAGGACATGAGTTTCAGGGAATGAGACTCAGGACATGAGTTTCAGGGCATGAGTTTCAGTGCAGGAACTTGAGGGCATGAGATTCAGGGCATGAGTTTCAGGACAGGAGATTCAGGGCATGAGTTTCAGGGCATGAGTTTCAGGGCATGAGTTTCAGGGCAGAAGTTTCAGGGCATGTAATTCAGGGCGTGAGTTTCAGGATATGAGATTCATGGCAAGAGTTTCAGTACAGGAGTTTGAGGGCAGGAGTTTCAAGGCATGAGATTCAGGGCATGAGTTTCAGTGCATGAGTTTGAGGGCAGGAGTTTCAGGGCATGAGATTCAGGGCATGAGTTTCAGGGCATGAGATTCAGGGCAGGTATTTCAGGGGCATGTAATTCAGGGCATGAGTTTCTGGCAGATGATTCAGGGCAGGAGTTTTAGGGCATGT
>NW_027277476.1:0-27826 GCF_030028105.1 Mobula birostris
CCCAGAAACTCATTATCTGAATCACATGCCCTGAAACTCATGCCCTGAATCTCATACCCTGAAACTCCTGCCCTGAATCACCTGCCCTGAAACTCATGCCCTGTATCTCATGCCCTGACACTGCTGCTCTGAAACTTCTGCGCTGAATCTCAAGCCCGGAAACCACAGACCTGAAACTCATGCCCTGAAACTCATGTACTGAAACTCATGCCCTGAATTTCATGCTCTGAATCTCATGCCCTCAAGCTCATGCACTGAAACTCATGCCCTGAATCTCATGCCTTGAAACTCCTGCTCTGAATCTCCTGCCCTGAAACTCATGCCCTGAATCTCATGCCCTGAATCTCATGCTCTGAAACTCCTGCAATGAAACTCCTGCCCTGAATCTCCTGCCTTGAAACTCATGCCCTGAATCTCATGTCCTGAAACTCCTGCCCTGAATCACCTGCCCTGAAACTCATGCCCTGAATCTCATGCCGTGAAACTCGTGCACTGAAACTCCTGCCCTGAAACTGATGCACTGAATCTCAAGCACTGAAACTCATGCCCTGAACCTCATGCCCTGAAACTCATGCCCTGAATCTCATGCACTGAAACTCATGCCCTGAACCTCATGCCCTGAAACTCAAGCCCTGAATCTCATGCACTGAAACTCATGCCCTAAATCTCATAACCTGAAACTCCTGCCCTGAAACTCATGCACTGAAACTCATGCCCTGAATTTCATGCCTTGAAACTCCTGTCCTGAATCTCATGCCCTGAAACTCATGCCCTGAATCTCATGCCCTGAAACTCCTGCACTGAAACTCATGCCATGAATCTCATATCCTGAAACTCACGCCCTGAATTACATGCCCTGAAACTCCTGCCCTGAAACTCATGCCCTGAATCTCATGCCGTGAAACTCACGCCCTGATTCTCCTGCCCTGAAACTCATGCCCTGAATCTCATGCCCTGAAACTTCTGCCCTGAAACTCATGCACTGAATCTCATGCGCTAAATCTCATGACCTTAAACTCAAGCCGTGAATCTCCTGCCCTGAAACTCATGCCCTGAATCTCAAGCTCTGAAACTCCTGCCCTGAAACTCATGCACTGAAAGACATGCCCTGAAACACTTGCACTGAAACTCTTGCACTGAAACACCTGCCCTGAATCTCCTGCACTGAATCTCATGCCGTGAATATCATGCCGTGAAACTCATGCACTGAAACTCCTGCTCTGAAACTGATGCCCTGAATCTCATGCACTGAAACTCATGCACTGAAACTCATGCCCTGAATCATCTGCCCAGAAACTCATTATCTGAATCACATGCCCTGAAATTCCTGTCCTGAATCTCATGCCCTGAAACTCATGCCCTGAATCTCATGCCTTTAAACTCCTGCCCTCAAACTCATGCACTGAAACTCATGCACTGAAACTCATGCCCTGAATCTCATGCCTTGAAACTCCTGTCCTGAATCTCATGCTCTGAAACTCATGCCCTGAAACTCCTGCACTGAAACTCATGCCCTGAAACTCATGCCCTGAATCTCATGCCCTGAAACTCAACCCTGATTCTCCTGTCCTGAAACTCATGCCCTGAATCTTATGCCAAGAAACTTCTACCCTGAAACTCATGCACTGAATCTCATGCGCTAAATATCATGACCTTAAACTCAAGCCGTGAATTTCCTGCCCTGAAACTCATGCCCTGAATCTCATGCTCTGAAACTCCTGCCCTGAAACTCATGCACTGAAAGACATGCCCTGAAACTCTTGCACTGAAAATCTTGCACTGAAACAACTGCCCTAAATCTCCTGCCCTGAATCTCCTGCACTGAAATACGTGCCATAAAACACCTGCCTTGAAACTCAAGACCCGAATCTCATGCCCTGAATCTCCTGCCTTGAAACTCATGCACTGAAAGACATGCCCTGAAACAATTGCACTGAAACTCTTGCACTGAAACACCTGCCCTGAATCTCCTGCCCTGAATCTTCTACCCTGAAACTGCTGCCCTGAATATCAAGCCCTGAAACCACAGACCTGAAACCCATGCCCTGAAACTCATGTCGTGAATCTCATGCCCTGAAACTCAAGCCCTGAATCTCATGCCCTGAAACTCCTGCACTGAAACTCATGCCATGAATCTCATATCCTGAAACTCACGCCCTGAATTACATGCCCTGAAACTCCTGCCCTGAAACTCATGCCCTGAAACTCATGCCCTGAAACTCATGCCCTGAATCTCATGCCTGAAACTCAACCCTGATTCTCCTACCCTGAAACTCATGCCCTGAATCTCATACCCTGAAACTCCTGCCCTGAATCACCTGCCCTGAAACTCATGCCCTGAATCTCATGCCCTGACACTGCTGCTCTGAAACTTCTGCGCTGAATCTCAAGCCCGGAAACCACAGACCTGAAACTCATGCCCTGAAACTCATGTACTGAAACTCATGCCTGAATTTCATGCTCTGAATCTCATGCCCTCAAGCTCATGCACTGAAACTCATGCCCTGAATCTCATGCCTTGAAACTCCTGCTCTGAATCTCCTGCCCTGAAACTCATGCCCTGAATCTCATGCCCTGAATCTCATGCTCTGAAACTCCTGCAATGAAACTCTGCCCTGAATCTCCTGCCTTGAAACTCATGCCCTGAATCTCATGTCCTGAAACTCCTGCCCTGAATCACCTGCCCTGAAACTCATGCCCTGAATCTCATGCCGTGAAACTCGTGCACTGAAACTCCTGCCCTGAAACTGATGCACTGAATCTCAAGCACTGAAACTCATGCCCTGAACCTCATGCCCTGAAACTCATGCCCTGAATCTCATGCACTGAAACTCATGCCTGAACCTCATGCCCTGAAACTCAAGCCCTGAATCTCATGCACTGAAACTCATGCCCTAAATCTCATAACCTGAAACTCCTGCCCTGAAACTCATGCACTGAAACTCATGCCCTGAATTTCATGCCTTGAAACTCCTGTCCTGAATCTCATGCCCTGAAACTCATGCCCTGAATCTCATGCCCTGAAACTCCTGCACTGAAACTCATGCCATGAATCTCATATCCTGAAACTCACGCCCTGAATTACATGCCCTGAAACTCCTGCCCTGAAACTCATGCCCTGAATCTCATGCCGTGAAACTCACGCCCTGATTCTCCTGCCCTGAAACTCATGCCCTGAATCTCATGCCCTGAAACTTCTGCCCTGAAACTCATGCACTGAATCTCATGCGCTAAATCTCATGACCTTAAACTCAAGCCGTGAATCTCCTGCCCTGAAACTCATGCCCTGAATCTCAAGCTCTGAAACTCCTGCCCTGAAACTCATGCACTGAAAGACATGCCCTGAAACACTTGCACTGAAACTCTTGCACTGAAACACCTGCCCTGAATCTCCTGCACTGAATCTCATGCCGTGAATATCATGCCGTGAAACTCATGCACTGAAACTCCTGCTCTGAAACTGATGCCCTGAATCTCATGCACTGAAACTCATGCACTGAAACTCATGCCCTGAATCATCTGCCCAGAAACTCATTATCTGAATCACATGCCCTGAAATTCCTGTCCTGAATCTCATGCCCTGAAACTCATGCCCTGAATCTCATGCCTTTAAACTCCTGCCCTCAAACTCATGCACTGAAACTCATGCACTGAAACTCATGCCCTGAATCTCATGCCTTGAAACTCCTGTCCTGAATCTCATGCTCTGAAACTCATGCCCTGAAACTCCTGCACTGAAACTCATGCCCTGAAACTCATGCCCTGAATCTCATGCCCTGAAACTCAACCCTGATTCTCCTGTCCTGAAACTCATGCCCTGAATCTTATGCCAAGAAACTTCTACCCTGAAACTCATGCACTGAATCTCATGCGCTAAATATCATGACCTTAAACTCAAGCCGTGAATTTCCTGCCCTGAAACTCATGCCCTGAATCTCATGCTCTGAAACTCCTGCCCTGAAACTCATGCACTGAAAGACATGCCCTGAAACTCTTGCACTGAAAATCTTGCACTGAAACAACTGCCCTAAATCTCCTGCCCTGAATCTCCTGCACTGAAATACGTGCCATAAAACACCTGCCTTGAAACTCAAGACCCGAATCTCATGCCCTGAATCTCCTGCCTTGAAACTCATGCACTGAAAGACATGCCCTGAAACACTTGCACTGAAACTCTTGCACTGAAACACCTGCCCTGAATCTCCTGCCCTGAATCTTCTACCCTGAAACTGCTGCCCTGAATATCAAGCCCTGAAACCACAGACCTGAAACCCATGCCCTGAAACTCATGTCGTGAATCTCATGCCCTGAAACTCAAGCCCTGAATCTCATGCCCTGAAACTCCTGCACTGAAACTCATGCCATGAATCTCATATCCTGAAACTCACGCCCTGAATTACATGCCCTGAAACTCCTGCCCTGAAACTCATGCCCTGAAACTCATGCCCTGAAACTCATGCCCTGAATCTCATGCCCTGAAACTCAACCCTGATTCTCCTACCCTGAAACTCATGCCCTGAATCTCATACCCTGAAACTCCTGCCCTGAATCACCTGCCCTGAAACTCCTGTCCTGAATCTCATGCCCTGAAACTCATGCCCTGAATCTCATGCCCTGAAACTCCTGCACTGAAACTCATGCCATGAATCTCATATCCTGAAACTCACGCCCTGAATTACATGCCCTGAAACTCCTGCCCTGAAACTCATGCCCTGAATCTCATGCCGTGAAACTCACGCCCTGATTCTCCTGCCCTGAAACTCATGCCCTGAATCTCATGCCCTGAAACTTCTGCCCTGAAACTCATGCACTGAATCTCATGCGCTAAATCTCATGACCTTAAACTCAAGCCGTGAATCTCCTGCCCTGAAACTCATGCCCTGAATCTCAAGCTCTGAAACTCCTGCCCTGAAACTCATGCACTGAAAGACATGCCCTGAAACACTTGCACTGAAACTCTTGCACTGAAACACCTGCCCTGAATCTCCTGCACTGAATCTTCTACCCTGAAACTGCTGCCCTGAATATCAAGCCCTGAAACCACAGACCTGAAACCCATGCCCTGAAACTCATGTCGTGAATCTCATGCCCTGAAACTCATGCCCAGAAACTCATGCTCTGAATCTCCTGCCCTGAAACTCCTGCACTGAAATACGTGCCTTAAAACACCTGCCTTGAAACTCAAGCCCCGAATCTCATGCCCTGAATCTCCTGCCCTGAATCTCCTGCCTTGTAACTCATGCGCTGAATCTCATGCCTTCAAACTCTTGCACTGAAACACCTGCCCTAAAACTCATGCCCTGAATGTCATGCCCTGAAATTCCTGCCCTGAAACTCATGCCCTGAATCTCATGCCCTGAAACTCTTGCACTGAAACACCTACCCTAAAACTCATGCCCTGAATCTCATGCCGTGAATATCATGCCGTGAAACTCATGCACTGAAACTCCTGCTCTGAAACTGATGCCCTGAATCTCATGCACTGAAACTCATGCACTGAAACTCATGCCCTGAATCATCTGCCCAGAAACTCATTATCTGAATCACATGCCCTGAAACTCATGCCCTGAATCTCATACCCTGAAACTCCTGCCCTGAATCACCTGCCCAGAAACTCATGCCCTGAATCTCATGCCCTGACACTGCTGCTCTGAAACTTCTGCGCTGTATCTCAAGCCCGGAAACCACAGACCTGAAACTCATGCCCTGAAACTCATGTGCTGAAACTCATGCCCTGAATTTCATGCTCTGAATCTCATGCCCTCAAGCTCATGCACTGAAACTCATGCCCTGAATCTCATGCCTTGAAACTCCTGCTCTGAATCTCCTGCCCTGAAACTCATGCCCTGAATCTCATGCCCTGAATCTCATGCTCCGAAACTCCTGCAATGAAACTCCTGCCCTGAATCTCCTGCCTTGAAACTCATGCCCTGAATCTCATGTCCTGAAACACCTGCCCTGAATCACCTGCCCTGAAACTCATGCCCTGAATCTCATGCCGTGAAACTCGTGCACTGAAACTCCTGCCCTGAAACTGATGCACTGAATCTCAAGCACTGAAACTCATGCCCTGAACCTCATGCCCTGAAACTCATGCCCTGAATCTCATGCACTGAAACTCATGCCCTGAACCTCATGCCCTGAAACTCAAGCCCTGAATCTCATGCACTGAAACTCATGCCCTAAATCTCATAACCTGAAACTCCTGCCCTGAAACTCATGCACTGAAACTCATGCCCTGAATTTCATGCCTTGAAACTCCTGTCCTGAATCTCATGCCCTGAAACTCATGCCCTGAATCTCATGCCCTGAAACTCCTGCACTGAAACTCATGCCATGAATCTCATATCCTGAAACTCACGCCCTGAATTACATGCCCTGAAACTCCTTACCTGAAACTCATGCCCTGAATCTCATGCCGTGAAACTCACGCCCAGATTCTCCTGCCCTGAAACTCATGCACTGAATCTCATGCGCTAAATCTCATGACCTTAAACTCAAGCCGTGAATCTCCTGCCCTGAAACTCATGCCCTGAATCTCAAGCTCTGAAACTCCTGCCCTGAAACACATGCACTGAAAGACATGCCCTGAAACACTTGCACTGAAACTCTTGCACTGAAACACCTGCCCTGAATCTCCTGCACTGAATCTTCTACCCTGAAACTGCTGCCCTGAATATCAAGCCCTGAAACCACAGACCAGAAACCCATGCCCTGAAACTCATGTCGTGAATCTCATGCCCTGAAACTTATGCCCAGAAACTCATGCTCTGAATCTCCTGCCCTGAATCTCCTGCACTGAAATACGTGCCCTAAAACACCTGCCTTGAAACTCAAGCCCCGAATCTCATGCCCTGAATCTCCTGCCCTGAATCTCCTGCCTTGTAACTCATGCGCTGAATCTCATGCCTTCAAACTCTTGCACTGAAACACCTGCCCTAAAACTCATGCCCTGAATGTCATGCACTGAAATTCCTGCCCTGAAACTCATGCCCTGAATCTCATGCCCTGAAACTCTTGCACTGAAACACCTACCCTAAAACTCATGCCCTGAATCTCATGCCGTGAATATCATGCCGTGAAACTCATGCACTGAAACTCCTGCTCTGAAACTGATGCCCTGAATCTCATGCACTGAAACTCATGCACTGAAACTCATGCCCTGAATCATCTGCACAGAAACTCATTATCTGAATCACATGCCTTGAAATTCCTGTCCTGAATCTCATGCCCTGAAACTCATGCCCTGAATCTCATGCCTTTAAACTCCTGCCCTCAAACTCATGCACTGAAACTCATGCACTGAAACTCATGCCCTGAATCTCATGCCTTGAAACTCCTGTCCTGAATCTCATGCTCTGAAACTCATGCCCTGAAACTCCTGCACTGAAACTCATGCCCTGAAACTCATGCCCTGAATCTCATGCCCTGAAACTCAACCCTGATTCTCCTGTCCTGAAACACATGCCCTGAATCTTATGCCAAGAAACTTCTACCCTGAAACTCATGCACTGAATCTCATGCGCTAAATATCATGACCTTAAACTCAAGCCGTGAATCTCCTGCCCTGAAACTCATGCCCTGAATCTCATGCTCTGAAACTCCTGCCCTGAAACTCATGCACTGAAAGACATGCCCTGAAACTCTTGCACTGAAAATCTTGCACTGAAACAACTGCCCTAAATCTCCTGCACTGAAATACGTGCCATAAAACACCTGCCTTGAAACTCAAGACCCGAATCTCATGCCCTGAATCTCCTACCTTGAAACTCATGCACTGAAAGACATGCCCTGAAACACTTGCACTGAAACTCTTGCACTGAAACACCTGCCCTGAATCTCCTGCCCTGAATCTTCTACCCTGAAACTGCTGCCCTGAATATCAAGCCCTGAAACCACAGACCTGAAACCCATGCCCTGAAACTCATGTCGTGAATCTCATGCCCTGAAACTCATGCCCAGAAACTCATGCTCTGAATCTCCTGCCCTGAAACTCCTGCACTGAAATACGTGCCCTAAAACACCTGCCTTGAAACTCAAGCCCCGAATCTCATGCCCTGAATCTCCTGCCCTGAATCTCCTGCCTTGTAACTCATGCGCTGAATCTCATGCCTTCAAACTCTTGCACTGAAACACCTGCCCTAAAACTCATGCCCTGAATGTCATGCCCTGAAATTCCTGCCCTGAAACTCATGCCCTGAATCTCATGCCCTGAAACTCTTGCACTGAAACACCTACCCTAAAACTCATGCCCTGAATCTCATGCCGTGAATATCATGCCGTGAAACTCATGCACTGAAACTCCTGCTCTGAAACTGATGCCCTGAATCACATGCACTGAAACTCATGCACTGAAACTCATGCCCTGAATCATCTGCCCAGAAACTCATTATCTGAATCACATGCCCTGAAATTCCTGTCCTGAATCTCATGCCCTGAAACTCATGCCCTGAATCTCATGCCTTTAAACTCCTGCCCTCAAACTCATGCACTGAAACTCATGCACTGAAACTCATGCCCTGAATCTCATGCCTTGAAACTCCTGTCCTGAATCTCATGCTCTGAAACTCATGCCCTGAAACTCCTGCACTGAATCTCATGCCCTGAAACTCCTGCACTGAAACTCATGCCATGAATCTCATATCCTGAAACTCACGCCCTGAATTACATGCCCTGAAACTCCTGCCCTGAAACTCATGCCCTGAAACTCATGCCCTGAATCTCATGCCGTGAAACTCGTGCACTGAAACTCCTGCCCTGAAACTGATGCAATGAATCTCAAGCACTGAAACTCATGCCCTGAACCTCATGCCCTGAAACTCATGCCCTGAATCTCATGCACTGAAACTCATGCCCTGAACCTCATGCCCTGAAACTCAAGCCCTGAATCTCATGCACTGAAACTCATGCCCTAAATCTCATAACCTGAAACTCCTGCCCTGAAACTCATGCACTGAAACTCATGCCCTGAATTTCATGCCTTGAAACTCCTGTCCTGAATCTCATGCCCTGAAACTCATGCCCTGAATCTCATGCCCTGAAACTCCTGCACTGAAACTCATGCCATGAATCTCATATCCTGAAACTCACGCCCTGAATTACATGCCCTGAAACTCCTTACCTGAAACTCATGCCCTGAATCTCATGCCATGAAACTCACGCCCAGATTCTCCTGCCCTGAAACTCATGCACTGAATCTCATGCGCTAAATCTCATGACCTTAAACTCAAGCCGTGAATCTCCTGCCCTGAAACTCATGCCCTGAATCTCAAGCTCTGAAACTCCTGCCCTGAAACTCATGCACTGAAAGACATGCCCTGAAACACTTGCACTGAAACTCTTGCACTGAAACACCTGCCCTGAATCTCCTGCACTGAATCTTCTACCCTGAAACTGCTGCCCTGAATATCAAGCCCTGAAACCACAGACCTGAAACCCATGCCCTGAAACTCATGTCGTGAATCTCATGCCCTGAAACTCATGCCCAGAAACTCATGCTCTGAATCTCCTGCCCTGAAACTCCTGCACTGAAATACGTGCCCTAAAACACCTGCCTTGAAACTCAAGCCCCGAATCTCATGCCCTGAATCTCCTGCCCTGAATCTCCTGCCTTGTAACTCATGCGCTGAATCTCATGCCTTCAAACTCTTGCACTGAAACACCTGCCCTAAAACTCATGCCCTGAATGTCATGCCCTGAAATTCCTGCCCTGAAACTCATGCCCTGAATCTCATGCCCTGAAACTCTTGCACTGAAACACCTACCCTAAAACTCATGCCCTGAATCTCATGCCGTGAATATCATGCCGTGAAACTCATGCACTGAAACTCCTGCTCTGAAACTGATGCCCTGAATCTCATGCACTGAAACTCATGCACTGAAACTCATGCCCTGAATCATCTGCCCAGAAACTCATTATCTGAATCACATGCCCTGAAACTCATGCCCTGAATCTCATACCCTGAAACTCCTGCCCTGAATCACCTGCCCAGAAACTCATGCCCTGAATCTCATGCCCTGACACTGCTGCTCTGAAACTTCTGCGCTGAATCTCAAGCCCGGAAACCACAGACCTGAAACTCATGCCCTGAAACTCATGTACTGAAACTCATGCCCTGAATTTCATGCTCTGAATCTCATGCCCTCAAGCTCATGCACTGAAACTCATGCCCTGAATCTCATGCCTTGAAACTCCTGCTCTGAATCTCCTGCCCTGAAACTCATGCCCTGAATCTCATGCCCTGAATCTCATGCTCCGAAACTCCTGCAATGAAACTCCTGCCCTGAATCTCCTGCCTTGAAACTCATGCCCTGAATCTCATGTCCTGAAACACCTGCCCTGAATCACCTGCCCTGAAACTCATGCCCTGAATCTCATGCCGTGAAACTCGTGCACTGAAACTCCTGCCCTGAAACTGATGCACTGAATCTCAAGCACTGAAACTCATGCCCTGAACCTCATGCCCTGAAACTCATGCCCTGAATCTCATGCACTGAAACTCATGCCCTGAACCTCATGCCCTGAAACTCAAGCCCTGAATCTCATGCACTGAAACTCATGCCCTAAATCTCATAACCTGAAACTCCTGCCCTGAAACTCATGCACTGAAACTCATGCCCTGAATTTCATGCCTTGAAACTCCTGTCCTGAATCTCATGCCCTGAAACTCATGCCCTGAATCTCATGCCCTGAAACTCCTGCACTGAAACTCATGCCATGAATCTCATATCCTGAAACTCACGCCCTGAATTACATGCCCTGAAACTCCTTACCTGAAACTCATGCCCTGAATCTCATGCCGTGAAACTCACGCCCAGATTCTCCTGCCCTGAAACTCATGCACTGAATCTCATGCGCTAAATCTCATGACCTTAAACTCAAGCCGTGAATCTCCTGCCCTGAAACTCATGCCCTGAATCTCAAGCTCTGAAACTCCTGCCCTGAAACACATGCACTGAAAGACATGCCCTGAAACACTTGCACTGAAACTCTTGCACTGAAACACCTGCCCTGAATCTCCTGCACTGAATCTTCTACCCTGAAACTGCTGCCCTGAATATCAAGCCCTGAAACCACAGACCAGAAACCCACGCCCTGAAACTCATGTCGTGAATCTCATGCCCTGAAACTCATGCCCAGAAACTCATGCTCTGAATCTCCTGCCCTGAATCTCCTGCTCTGAATCTCCTGCCCTGAAACTCATGCCCTGAATCTCATGCCCTGAATCTCATGCTCCGAAACTCCTGCAATGAAACTCCTGCCCTGAATCTCCTGCCTTGAAACTCATGCCCAAAATCTCATGTCCTGAAACACCTGCCCTGAATCACCTGCCCTGAAACTCATGCCCTGAATCTCATGCCGTGAAACTCGTGCACTGAAACTCCTGCCCTGAAACTGATGCACTGAATCTCAAGCACTGAAACTCATGCCCTGAACCTCATGCCCTGAAACTCATGCCCTGAATCTCATGCACTGAAACTCATGCCCTGAACCTCATGCCCTGAAACTCAAGCCCTGAATCTCATGCACTGAAACTCATGCCCTAAATCTCATAACCTGAAACTCCTGCCCTGAAACTCATGCACTGAAACTCATGCCCTGAATTTCATGCCTTGAAACTCCTGTCCTGAATCTCATGCCCTGAAACTCATGCCCTGAATCTCATGCCCTGAAACTCCTGCACTGAAACTCATGCCATGAATCTCATATCCTGAAACTCACGCCCTGAATTACATGCCCTGAAACTCCTTACCTGAAACTCATGCCCTGAATCTCATGCCGTGAAACTCACGCCCAGATTCTCCTGCCCTGAAACTCATGCACTGAATCTCATGCGCTAAATCTCATGACCTTAAACTCAAGCCGTGAATCTCCTGCCCTGAAACTCATGCCCTGAATCTCAAGCTCTGAAACTCCTGCCCTGAAACACATGCACTGAAAGACATGCCCTGAAACACTTGCACTGAAACTCTTGCACTGAAACACCTGCCCTGAATCTCCTGCACTGAATCTTCTACCCTGAAACTGCTGCCCTGAATATCAAGCCCTGAAACCACAGACCAGAAACCCATGCCCTGAAACTCATGTCGTGAATCTCATGCCCTGAAACTCATGCCCAGAAACTCATGCTCTGAATCTCCTGCCCTGAATCTCCTGCACTGAAATACGTGCCCTAAAACACCTGCCTTGAAACTCAAGCCCCGAATCTCATGCCCTGAATCTCCTGCCCTGAATCTCCTGCCTTGTAACTCATGCGCTGAATCTCATGCCTTCAAACTCTTGCACTGAAACACCTGCCCTAAAACTCATGCCCTGAATGTCATGCCCTGAAATTCCTGCCCTGAAACTCATGCCCTGAATCTCATGCCCTGAAACTCTTGCACTGAAACACCTACCCTATAACTCATGCCCTGAATCTCATGCCGAGAATATCATGCCGTGAAACTCATGCACTGAAACTCCTGCTCTGAAACTGATGCCCTGAATCTCATGCACTGAAACTCATGCACTGAAACTCATGCCCTGAATCATCTGCCCAGAAACTCATTATCTGAATCACATGCCTTGAAATTCCTGTCCTGAATCTCATGCCCTGAAACTCATGCCCTGAATCTCATGCCTTTAAACTCCTGCCCTCAAACTCATGCACTGAAACTCATGCACTGAAACTCATGCCCTGAATCTCATGCCTTGAAACTCCTGTCCTGAATCTCATGCTCTGAAACTCATGCCCTGAAACTCCTGCACTGAAACTCATGCCCTGAAACTCATGCCCTGAATCTCATGCCCTGAAACTCAACCCTGATTCTCCTGTCCTGAAACTCATGCCCTGAATCTTATGCCAAGAAACTTCTACCCTGAAACTCATGCACTGAATCTCATGCGCTAAATATCATGACCTTAAACTCAAGCCGTGAATCTCCTGCCCTGAAACTCATGCCCTGAATCTCATGCTCTGAAACTCCTGCCCTGAAACTCATGCACTGAAAGACATGCCCTGAAACTCTTGCACTGAAAATCTTGCACTGAAACAACTGCCCTAAATCTCCTGCCCTGAATCTCCTGCACTGAAATACGTGCCATAAAACACCTGCCTTGAAACTCAAGACCCGAATCTCATGCCCTGAATCTCCTACCTTGAAACTCATGCACTGAAAGACATGCCCTGAAACACTTGCACTGAAACTCTTGCACTGAAACACCTGCCCTGAATCTCCTGCCCTGAATCTTCTACCCTGAAACTGCTGCCCTGAATATCAAGCCCTGAAACCACAGACCTGAAACCCATGCCCTGAAACTCATGTCGTGAATCTCATGCCCTGAAACTCATGCCCAGAAACTCATGCTCTGAATCTCCTGCCCTGAAACTCCTGCACTGAAATACGTGCCCTAAAACACCTGCCTTGAAACTCAAGCCCCGAATCTCATGCCCTGAATCTCCTGCCCTGAATCTCCTGCCTTGTAACTCATGCGCTGAATCTCATGCCTTCAAACTCTTGCACTGAAACACCTGCCCTAAAACTCATGCCCTGAATGTCATGCCCTGAAATTCCTGCCCTGAAACTCATGCCCTGAATCTCATGCCCTGAAACTCTTGCACTGAAACACCTACCCTAAAACTCATGCCCTGAATCTCATGCCGTGAATATCATGCCGTGAAACTCATGCACTGAAACTCCTGCTCTGAAACTGATGCCCTGAAAGTCATGCACTGAAACTCATGCACTGAAACTCATGCCCTGAATCATCTGCCCAGAAACTCATTATCTGAATCACATGCCCTGAAATTCCTGTCCTGAATCTCATGCCCTGAAACTCATGCCCTGAATCTCATGCCTTTAAACTCCTGCCCTCAAACTCATGCACTGAAACTCATGCACTGAAACTCATGCCCTGAATCTCATGCCTTGAAACTCCTGTCCTGAATCTCATGCTCTGAAACTCATGCCCTGAAACTCCTGCACTGAATCTCATGCCCTGAAACTCCTGCACTGAAACTCATGCCATGAATCTCATATCCTGAAACTCACGCCCTGAATTACATGCCCTGAAACTCCTGCCCTGAAACTCATGCCCTGAAACTCATGCCCTGAATCTCATGCCGTGAAACTCACGCCCTGATTCTCCTGCCCTGAAACTCATGCCCTGAATCTCATGCCCTGAAACTTCTGCCCTGAAACTCATGCACTGAATCTCATGCGCTAAATCTCATGACCTTAAACTCAAGCCGTGAATCTCCTGCCCTGAAACTCATGCCCTGAATCTCAAGCTCTGAAACTCCTGCCCTGAAACTCATGCACTGAAAGACATGCCCTGAAACACTTGCACTGAAACTCTTGCACTGAAACACCTGCCCTGAATCTCCTGCCCTGAATCTTCTGCCCTGAAACTGCTGCCCTGAATATCAAGCCCTGAAACCACAGACCTGAAACCCATGCCCTGAAACTCATGTCGTGAATCTCATGCCCTGAAACTCATGCCCAGAAACTCATGCTCTGAATCTCCTGCCCTGAAACTCCTGCACTGAAATACGTGCCCTAAAACACCTGCCTTGAAACTCAAGCCCCGAATCTCATGCCCTGAATCTCCTGGCTTGAATCTCCTGCCTTGTAACTCATGCCCTGAATCTCATGCCTTCAAACTCTTGCACTGAAACACCTGCCCTAAAACTCATGCCCTGAATGTCATGCCCTGAAATTCCTGCCCTGAAACTCATGCCCTGAATCTCATGCTCTGAAACTCTTGCACTGAAACACCTACCCTAAAGCTCATGCCCTGAATCTCATGCCGTGAATATCATGCCGTGAAACTCATGCACTGAAACTCCTGCTCTGAAACTGATGCCCTGAATCTCATGCACTGAAACTCATGCACTGAAACTCATGCCCTGAATCATCTGCCCAGAAACTCATTATCTGAATCACATGCCCTGAAATTCCTGTCCTGAATCTCATGCCCTGAAACTCATGCCCTGAATCTCATGCCTTTAAACTCCTGCCCTCAAACTCATGCACTGAAACTCATGCACTGAAACTCATGCCCTGAATCTCATGCCTTGAAACTCCTGTCCTGAATCTCATGCTCTGAAACTCATGCCCTGAAACTCCTGCACTGAAACTCATGCCCTGAAACTCATGCCCTGAATCTCATGCCCTGAAACTCAACCCTGATTCTCCTGTCCTGAAACTCATGCCCTGAATCTTATGCCGAGAAATTTCTACCCTGAAACTCATGCACTGAATCTCATGCGCTAAATATCATGACCTTAAACTCAAGCCGTGAATCTCCTGCCCTGAAACTCATGCCCTGAATCTCATGCTCTGAAACTCCTGCCCTGAAACTTATGCACTGAAAGACATGCCCTGAATCTCTTGCACTGAAAATCTTGCACTGAAACAACTGCCCTAAATCTCCTGCCCTGAAACTCCTGCCCTGAAACTGATGCCCTGAATCTCATGCACTGAAACTCATGCCCTAAATCACATACCCTGAAACTCCTGCCCTCATACTCATGCACTGAAAGTCATGCCCTGAATCTCATGCCTTGAAACTCCTGTCCTGAATCACCTGCCCTGAATCGCATGCCCTGAAACTACTGCACTGAAACTCATGTCCTGAATCTCATGCCTTGAAACTGGTGCCCTGAATATCATGCCATGAATCTCATATCCTGAAACTCCTGCACGGAAACTCCTGCCATGAAACTCTTGCCCTGAATCTCATGCCCTGAAACTACTGCCATGAAACTCCTGCCCTGAAACTGCTGCCCTAAATCTCAAGCCCTGAAACCACAGACCTGAAACCTATGCCCTGAAACTCATGTCCTGAATCTCATGCCCTGAAACTCATGCCCTGAATCTCATGCCCTGAATCTCATGCCCTGAAATTCATGCACTGAAACTCATCCCCTGAATGTCATGCTCTGAAACTCAAGCCCTTATTCTCCTGCCCTGAAACTCATCCCCTGAATCTCATACCCTGAAACTCCTGCCCTGAATCACCTGCCCTGAAACTCATGCCCTGAATCTCATGCCCTGAAACTGCTGCGCTGAATCTCAAGCCCGGAAACCACAGACCTGAAACTCATGCCCTGAAACTCATGGACTCAATCTCATGCCCTGAAACTCATGTCCTGAATCTCATGCCCTGAAACTCCTGCCCTCAAATTCATGCACTGTTACTCAAGCCCTGAATCTCATGCCTTCAAACTCCTGTCCTGAATCACATGCCCTGAAACTCATGCCCTGAATCTCATGCCCTGAAACTACTGCATTGAAACTCATGTCCTGAATCTCATGCACTGAAACTGCTGCCCTGAATATCATGCCATGAATCACATATTCTGAAACTCATGCCCTGAAACTGCTGCCCCGAATATCATGCCATGAATCTCATATCCTGAAACTCCTGCACTGAAACTCCTGCCATGAAACTCTTGCCCTGAAACTCATGCCCTGAATATCATGCCTTGAAACTCAAACCCTGAATCTCCTGCCCTGAAACTCATGCCCTAAATATCATACCCTGAAACTCCTGCCCTGAAACTCATGCACTGAAACTCATGCCCTGATTCACATGTCCTAAAACTCCTGCCTTGAATCATCTGCCCAGAAACTCATGCCCTGAATCACATGACCTGAAATTCCTGCCCTGAATCTCATGCCCTGAATCTCATGCCTTTAAACTCCTGCCCTCAAACTCATGCACTGAAACTCATGCACTGAAACTCATGCCCTGAATCTCATGCCTTGAAACTCCTGTCCTGAATCTCATGCCCTGCAACTCAAGCCCTGAATCTCATGCCCTGAAACTCCTGCACTGAAACTCATGCCATGAATCTCATATCCTGAAACTCACGCCCTGAATTACATGCCCTGAAACTCCTGCCCTGAAACTCATGCCCGGAAACCACAGACCTGAAACTCATGCTCTGAAACTCATGTACTGAAACTCATGCCCTGAATTTCATGCTCTGAATCTCATGCCCTCAAGCTCATGCACTGAAACTCATGCCCTGAATCTCATGCCTTGAAACTCCTGCTCTGTATCTCCTGCCCTGAAACTCATGCCCTGAATCTCATGCCCTGAATCTCATGCTCTGAAACTCCTGCAATGAAACTCCTGCCCTGAATCTCCTGCCTTGAAACTCATGCCCTGAATCTCATGTCCTGAAACTCCTGCCCTGAATCACCTGCCCTGAAACTCATGCCCTGAATCTCATGCCGTGAAACTCGTGCACTGAAACTCCTGCCCTGAAACTGATGCACTGAATCTCAAGCACTGAAACTCATGCCCTGAACCTCATGCCCTGAAACTCATGCCCTGAATCTCATGCACTGAAACTCATGCCCTGAACCTCATGCCCTGAAACTCAAGCCCTGAATCTCATGCACTGAAACTCATGCCCTAAATCTCATAACCTGAAACTCCTGCCCTGAAACTCATGCACTGAAACTCATGCCCTGAATTTCATGCCTTGAAACTCCTGTCCTGAATCTCATGCCCTGAAACTCATGCCCTGAATCTCATGCCCTGAAACTCCTGCACTGAAACTCATGCCATGAATCTCATATCCTGAAACTCACGCCCTGAATTACATGCCCTGAAACTCCTGCCCTGAAACTCATGCCCTGAATCTCATGCCGTGAAACTCACGCCCTGATTCTCCTGCCCTGAAACTCATGCCCTGAATCTCATGCCCTGAAACTTCTGCCCTGAAACTCATGCACTGAATCTCATGCGCTAAATCTCATGACCTTAAACTCAAGCCGTGAATCTCCTGCCCTGAAACTCATGCCCTGAATCTCAAGCTCTGAAACTCCTGCCCTGAAACTCATGCACTGAAAGACATGCCCTGAAACACTTGCACTGAAACTCTTGCACTGAAACACCTGCCCTGAATCTCCTGCACTGAATCTTCTACCCTGAAACTGCTGCCCTGAATATCAAGCCCTGAAACCACAGACCAGAAACCCATGCCCTGAAACTCATGTCGTGAATCTCATGCCCTGAAACTCATGCCCAGAAACTCATGCTCTGAATCTCCTGCCCTGAAACTCCTGCACTGAAAAAGTGCCCTAAAACACCTGCCTTGAAACTCAAGCCCCGAATCTCATGCCCTGAATCTCCTGCCCTGAATCTCCTGCCTTGTAACTCATGCGCTGAATCTCATGCCTTCAAACTCTTGCACTGAAACACCTGCCCTAAAACTCATGCCCTGAATGTCATGCCCTGAAATTCCTGCCCTGAAACTCATGCCCTGAATCTCATGCCCTGAAACTCTTGCACTGAAACACCTACCCTAAAACTCATGCCCTGAATCTCATGCCGTGAATATCATGCCGTGAAACTCATGCACTGAAACTCCTGCTCTGAAACTGATGCCCTGAATCTCATGCACTGAAACTCATGCACTGAAACTCATGCCCTGAATCATCTGCCCAGAAACTCATTATCTGAATCACATGCCCTGAAATTCCTGTCCTGAATCTCATGCCCTGAAACTCATGCCCTGAATCTCATGCCTTTAAACTCCTGCCCTCAAACTCATGCACTGAAACTCATGCACTGAAACTCATGCCCTGAATCTCATGCCTTGAAACTCCTGTCCTGAATCTCATGCTCTGAAACTCATGCCCTGAAACTCCTGCACTGAAACTCATGCCCTGAAACTCATGCCCTGAATCTCATGCCCTGAAACTCAACCCTGATTCTCCTGTCCTGAAACTCATGCCCTGAATCTTATGCCAAGAAACTTCTACCCTGAAACTCATGCACTGAATCTCATGCGCTAAATATCATGACCTTAAACTCAAGCCGTGAATTTCCTGCCCTGAAACTCATGCCCTGAATCTCATGCTCTGAAACTCCTGCCCTGAAACTCATGCACTGAAAGACATGCCCTGAAACTCTTGCACTGAAAATCTTGCACTGAAACAACTGCCCTAAATCTCCTGCCCTGAATCTCCTGCACTGAAATACGTGCCATAAAACACCTGCCTTGAAACTCAAGACCCGAATCTCATGCCCTGAATCTCCTGCCTTGAAACTCATGCACTGAAAGACATGCCCTGAAACACTTGCACTGAAACTCTTGCACTGAAACACCTGCCCTAAATCTCCTGCCCTGAATCTTCTACCCTGAAACTGCTGCCCTGAATATCAAGCCCTGAAACCACAGACCTGAAACCCATGCCCTGAAACTCATGTCGTGCATCTCATGCCCTGAAACTCAAGCCCTGAATCTCATGCCCTGAAACTCCTGCACTGAAACTCATGCCATGAATCTCATATCCTGAAACTCACGCCCTGAATTACATGCCCTGAAACTCCTGCCCTGAAACTCATGCCCTGAAACTCATGCCCTGAAACTCATGCCCTGAATCTCATGCCCTGAAACTCAACCCTGATTCTCCTACCCTGAAACTCATGCCCTGAATCTCATACCCTGAAACTCCTGCCCTGAATCACCTGCCCTGAAACTCATGCCCTGAATCTCATGCCCTGACACTGCTGCTCTGAAACTTCTGCGCTGAATCTCAAGCCCGGAAACCACAGACCTGAAACTCATGCCCTGAAACTCATGTACTGAAACTCATGCCCTGAATTTCATGCTCTGAATCTCATGCCCTCAAGCTCATGCACTGAAACTCATGCCCTGAATCTCATGCCTTGAAACTCCTGCTCTGAATCTCCTGCCCTGAAACTCATGCCCTGAATCTCATGCCCTGAATCTCATGCTCTGAAACTCCTGCAATGAAACTCCTGCCCTGAATCTCCTGCCTTGAAACTCATGCCCTGAATCTCATGTCCTGAAACTCCTGCCCTGAATCACCTGCCCTGAAACTCATGCCCTGAATCTCATGCCGTGAAACTCGTGCACTGAAACTCCTGCCCTGAAACTGATGCACTGAATCTCAAGCACTGAAACTCATGCCCTGAACCTCATGCCCTGAAACTCATGCCCTGAATCTCATGCACTGAAACTCATGCCCTGAACCTCATGCCCTGAAACTCAAGCCCTGAATCTCATGCACTGAAACTCATGCCCTAAATCTCATAACCTGAAACTCCTGCCCTGAAACTCATGCACTGAAACTCATGCCCTGAATTTCATGCCTTGAAACTCCTGTCCTGAATCTCATGCCCTGAAACTCATGCCCTGAATCTCATGCCCTAAAACTCCTGCACTGAAACTCATGCCATGAATTTCATATCCTGAAACTCACGCCCTGAATTACATGCCCTGAAACTCCTTACCTGAAACTCATGCCCTGAATCTCATGCCATGAAACTCACGCCCAGATTCTCCTGCCCTGAAACTCATGCACTGAATCTCATGCGCTAAATCTCATGACCTTAAACTCAAGCCGTGAATCTCCTGCCCTGAAACTCATGCCCTGAATCTCAAGCTCTGAAACTCCTGCCCTGAAACTCATGCACTGAAAGACATGCCCTGAAACACTTGCACTGAAACTCTTGCACTGAAACACCTGCCCTGAATCTCCTGCACTGAATCTTCTACCCTGAAACTGCTGCCCTGAATATCAAGCCCTGAAACCACAGACCTGAAACCCATGCCCTGAAACTCATGTCGTGAATCTCATGCCCTGAAACTCATGCCCAGAAACTCATGCTCTGAATCTCCTGCCCTGAAACTCCTGCACTGAAATACGTGCCCTAAAACACCTGCCTTGAAACTCAAGCCCCGAATCTCATGCCCTGAATCTCCTGCCCTGAATCTCCTGCCTTGTAACTCATGCGCTGAATCTCATGCCTTCAAACTCTTGCACTGAAACACCTGCCCTAAAACTCATGCCCTGAATGTCATGCCCTGAAATTCCTGCCCTGAAACTCATGCCCTGAATCTCATGCCCTGAAACTCTTGCACTGAAACACCTACCCTAAAACTCATGCCCTGAATCTCATGCCGTGAATATCATGCCGTGAAACCCATGCACTGAAACTCCTGCTCTGAAACTGATGCCCTGAATCTCATGCACTGAAACTCATGCACTGAAACTCATGCCCTGAATCATCTGCCCAGAAACTCATTATCTGAATCACATGCCCTGAAACTCATGCCCTGAATCTCATACCCTGAAACTCCTGCCCTGAATCACCTGCCCAGAAACTCATGCCCTGAATCTCATGCCCTGACACTGCTGCTCTGAAACTTCTGCGCTGAATCTCAAGCCCGGAAACCACAGACCTGAAACTCATGCCCTGAAACTCATGTACTGAAACTCATGCCCTGAATTTCATGCTCTGAATCTCATGCCCTCAAGCTCATGCACTGAAACTCATGCCCTGAATCTCATGCCTTGAAACTCCTGCTCTGAATCTCCTGCCCTGAAACTCATGCCCTGAATCTCATGCCCTGAATCTCATGCTCTGAAACTCCTGCAATGAAACTCCTGCCCTGAATCTCCTGCCTTGAAACTCATGCCCTGAATCTCATGTCCTGAAACACCTGCCCTGAATCACCTGCCCTGAAACTCATGCCCTGAATCTCATGCCGTGAAACTCGTGCACTGAAACTCCTGCCCTGAAACTGATGCACTGAATCTCAAGCACTGAAACTCATGCCCTGAACCTCATGCCCTGAAACTCATGCCCTGAATCTCATGCACTGAAACTCATGCCCTGAACCTCATGCCCTGAAACTCAAGCCCTGAATCTCATGCACTGAAACTCATGCCCTAAATCTCATAACCTGAAACTCCTGCCCTGAAACTCATGCACTGAAACTCATGCCCTGAATTTCATGCCTTGAAACTCCTGTCCTGAATCTCATGCCCTGAAACTCATGCCCTGAATCTCATGCCCTGAAACTCCTGCACTGAAACTCATGCCATGAATCTCATATCCTGAAACTCACGCCCTGAATTACATGCCCTGAAACTCCTTACCTGAAACTCATGCCCTGAATCTCATGCCGTGAAACTCACGCCCAGATTCTCCTGCCCTGAAACTCATGCACTGAATCTCATGCGCTAAATCTCATGACCTTAAACTCAAGCCGTGAATCTCCTGCCCTGAAACTCATGCCCTGAATCTCAAGCTCTGAAACTCCTGCCCTGAAACACATGCACTGAAAGACATGCCCTGAAACACTTGCACTGAAACTCTTGCACTGAAACACCTGCCCTGAATCTCCTGCACTGAATCATCTACCCTGAAACTGCTGCCCTGAATATCAAGCCCTGAAACCACAGACCAGAAACCCACGCCCTGAAACTCATGTCGTGAATCTCATGCCCTGAAACTCATGCCCAGAAACTCATGCTCTGAATCTCCTGCCCTGAATCTCCTGCTCTGAATCTCCTGCCCTGAAACTCATGCCCTGAATCTCATGCCCTGAATCTCATGCTCCGAAACTCCTGCAATGAAACTCCTGCCCTGAATCTCCTGCCCTGAATCTCCTGCCTTGTAACTCATGCGCTGAATCTCATGCCTTCAAACTCTTGCACTGAAACACCTGCCCTAAAACTCATGCCCTGAATGTCATGCCCTGAAATTCCTGCCCTGAAACTCATGCCCTGAATCTCATGCCCTGAAACTCTTGCACTGAAACACCTACCCTAAAACTCATGCCCTGAATCTCATGCCGTGAATATCATGCCGTGAAACTCATGCACTGAAACTCCTGCTCTGAAACTGATGCCCTGAATCTCATGCACTGAAACTCATGCACTGAAACTCATGCCCTGAATCATCTGCCCAGAAACTCATTATCTGAATCACATGCCTTGAAATTCCTGTCCTGAATCTCATGCCCTGAAACTCATGCCCTGAATCTCATGCCTTTAAACTCCTGCCCTCAAACTCATGCACTGAAACTCATGCACTGAAACTCATGCCCTGAATCTCATGCCTTGAAACTCCTGTCCTGAATCTCATGCTCTGAAACTCATGCCCTGAAACTCCTGCACTGAAACTCATGCCCTGAAACTCATGCCCTGAATCTCATGCCCTGAAACTCAACCCTGATTCTCCTGTCCTGAAACTCATGCCCTGAATCTTATGCCAAGAAACTTCTACCCTGAAACTCATGCACTGAATCTCATGCGCTAAATATCATGACCTTAAACTCAAGCCGTGAATCTCCTGCCCTGAAACTCATGCCCTGAATCTCATGCTCTGAAACTCCTGCACTGAAACTCATGCCATGAATCTCATATCCTGAAACTCACGCCCTGAATTACATGCCCTGAAACTCCTGCCCTGAAACTCATGCCCTGAAACTCATGCCCTGAAACTCATGCCCTGAATCTCATGCCCTGAAACTCAACCCTGATTCTCCTACCCTGAAACTCATGCCCTGAATCTCATACCCTGAAACTCCTGCCCTGAATCACCTGCCCTGAAACTCATGCCCTGAATCTCATGCCCTGACACTGCTGCTCTGAAACTTCTGCGCTGAATCTCAAGCCCGGAAACCACAGACCTGAAACTCATGCCCTGAAACTCATGTACTGAAACTCATGCCCTGAATTTCATGCTCTGAATCTCATGCCCTCAAGCTCATGCACTGAAACTCATGCCCTGAATCTCATGCCTTGAAACTCCTGCTCTGAATCTCCTGCCCTGAAACTCATGCCCTGAATCTCATGCCCTGAATCTCATGCTCTGAAACTCCTGCAATGAAACTCCTGCCCTGAATCTCCTGCCTTGAAACTCATGCCCTGAATCTCATGTCCTGAAACTCCTGCCCTGAATCACCTGCCCTGAAACTCATGCCCTGAATCTCATGCCGTGAAACTCGTGCACTGAAACTCCTGCCCTGAAACTGATGCACTGAATCTCAAGCACTGAAACTCATGCCCTGAACCTCATGCCCTGAAACTCATGCCCTGAATCTCATGCACTGAAACTCATGCCCTGAACCTCATGCCCTGAAACTCAAGCCCTGAATCTCATGCACTGAAACTCATGCCCTAAATCTCATAACCTGAAACTCCTGCCCTGAAACTCATGCACTGAAACTCATGCCCTGAATTTCATGCCTTGAAACTCCTGTCCTGAATCTCATGCCCTGAAACTCATGCCCTGAATCTCATGCCCTAAAACTCCTGCACTGAAACTCATGACATGAATTTCATATCCTGAAACTCACGCCCTGAATTACATGCCCTGAAACTCCTTACCTGAAACTCATGCCCTGAATCTCATGCCATGAAACTCACGCCCAGATTCTCCTGCCCTGAAACTCATGCACTGAATCTCATGCGCTAAATCTCATGACCTTAAACTCAAGCCGTGAATCTCCTGCCCTGAAACTCATGCCCTGAATCTCAAGCTCTGAAACTCCTGCCCTGAAACTCATGCACTGAAAGACATGCCCTGAAACACTTGCACTGAAACTCTTGCACTGAAACACCTGCCCTGAATCTCCTGCACTGAATCTTCTACCCTGAAACTGCTGCCCTGAATATCAAGCCCTGAAACCACAGACCTGAAACCCATGCCCTGAAACTCATGTCGTGAATCTCATGCCCTGAAACTCATGCCCAGAAACTCATGCTCTGAATCTCCTGCCCTGAAACTCCTGCACTGAAATACGTGCCCTAAAACACCTGCCTTGAAACTCAAGCCCCGAATCTCATGCCCTGAATCTCCTGCCCTGAATCTCCTGCCTTGTAACTCATGCGCTGAATCTCATGCCTTCAAACTCTTGCACTGAAACACCTGCCCTAAAACTCATGCCCTGAATGTCATGCCCTGAAATTCCTGCCCTGAAACTCATGCCCTGAATCTCATGCCCTGAAACTCTTGCACTGAAACACCTACCCTAAAACTCATGCCCTGAATCTCATGCCGTGAATATCATGCCGTGAAACCCATGCACTGAAACTCCTGCTCTGAAACTGATGCCCTGAATCTCATGCACTGAAACTCATGCACTGAAACTCATGCCCTGAATCATCTGCCCAGAAACTCATTATCTGAATCACATGCCCTGAAACTCATGCCCTGAATCTCATACCCTGAAACTCCTGCCCTGAATCACCTGCCCAGAAACTCATGCCCTGAATCTCATGCCCTGACACTGCTGCTCTGAAACTTCTGCGCTGAATCTCAAGCCCGGAAACCACAGACCTGAAACTCATGCCCTGAAACTCATGTACTGAAACTCATGCCCTGAATTTCATGCTCTGAATCTCATGCCCTCAAGCTCATGCACTGAAACTCATGCCCTGAATCTCATGCCTTGAAACTCCTGCTCTGAATCTCCTGCCCTGAAACTCATGCCCTGAATCTCATGCCCTGAATCTCATGCTCTGAAACTCCTGCAATGAAACTCCTGCCCTGAATCTCCTGCCTTGAAACTCATGCCCTGAATCTCATGTCCTGAAACACCTGCCCTGAATCACCTGCCCTGAAACTCATGCCCTGAATCTCATGCCGTGAAACTCGTGCACTGAAACTCCTGCCCTGAAACTGATGCACTGAATCTCAAGCACTGAAACTCATGCCCTGAACCTCATGCCCTGAAACTCATGCCCTGAATCTCATGCACTGAAACTCATGCCCTGAACCTCATGCCCTGAAACTCAAGCCCTGAATCTCATGCACTGAAACTCATGCCCTAAATCTCATAACCTGAAACTCCTGCCCTGAAACTCATGCACTGAAACTCATGCCCTGAATTTCATGCCTTGAAACTCCTGTCCTGAATCTCATGCCCTGAAACTCATGCCCTGAATCTCATGCCCTGAAACTCCTGCACTGAAACTCATGCCATGAATCTCATATCCTGAAACTCACGCCCTGAATTACATGCCCTGAAACTCCTTACCTGAAACTCATGCCCTGAATCTCATGCCGTGAAACTCACGCCCAGATTCTCCTGCCCTGAAACTCATGCACTGAATCTCATGCGCTAAATCTCATGACCTTAAACTCAAGCCGTGAATCTCCTGCCCTGAAACTCATGCCCTGAATCTCAAGCTCTGAAACTCCTGCCCTGAAACACATGCACTGAAAGACATGCCCTGAAACACTTGCACTGAAACTCTTGCACTGAAACACCTGCCCTGAATCTCCTGCACTGAATCTTCTACCCTGAAACTGCTGCCCTGAATATCAAGCCCTGAAACCACAGACCAGAAACCCATGCCCTGAAACTCATGTCGTGAATCTCATGCCCTGAAACTCATGCCCAGAAACTCATGCTCTGAATCTCCTGCCCTGAATCTCCTGCACTGAAATACGTGCCCTAAAACACCTGCCTTGAAACTCAAGCCCCGAATCTCATGCCCTGAATCTCCTGCCCTGAATCTCCTGCCTTGTAACTCATGCGCTGAATCTCATGCCTTCAAACTCTTGCACTGAAACACCTGCCCTAAAACTCATGCCCTGAATGTCATGCCCTGAAATTCCTGCCCTGAAACTCATGCCCTGAATCTCATGCCCTGAAACTCTTGCACTGAAACACCTACCCTAAAACTCATGCCCTGAATCTCATGCCGTGAATATCATGCCGTGAAACTCATGCACTGAAACTCCTGCTCTGAAACTGATGCCCTGAATCTCATGCACTGAAACTCATGCACTGAAACTCATGCCCTGAATCATCTGCCCAGAAACTCATTATCTGAATCACATGCCTTGAAATTCCTGTCCTGAATCTCATGCCCTGAAACTCATGCCCTGAATCTCATGCCTTTAAACTCCTGCCCTCAAACTCATGCACTGAAACTCATGCACTGAAACTCATGCCCTGAATCTCATGCCTTGAAACTCCTGTCCTGAATCTCATGCTCTGAAACTCATGCCCTGAAACTCCTGCACTGAAACTCATGCCCTGAAACTCATGCCCTGAATCTCATGCCCTGAAACTCAACCCTGATTCTCCTGTCCTGAAACTCATGCCCTGAATCTTATGCCAAGAAACTTCTACCCTGAAACTCATGCACTGAATCTCATGCGCTAAATATCATGACCTTAAACTCAAGCCGTGAATCTCCTGCCCTGAAACTCATGCCCTGAATCTCATGCTCTGAAACTCCTGCCCTGAAACTCATGCACTGAAAGACATGCCCTGAAACTCTTGCACTGAAAATCTTGCACTGAAACAACTGCCCTAAATCTCCTGCCCTGAATCTCCTGCACTGAAATACGTGCCATAAAACACCTGCCTTGAAACTCAAGACCCGAATCTCATGCCCTGAATCTCCTACCTTGAAACTCATGCACTGAAAGACATGCCCTGAAACACTTGCACTGAAACTCTTGCACTGAAACACCTGCCCTGAATCTCCTGCCCTGAATCTTCTACCCTGAAACTGCTGCCCTGAATATCAAGCCCTGAAACCACAGACCTGAAACCCATGCCCTGAAACTCATGTCGTGAATCTCATGCCCTGAAACTCATGCCCAGAAACTCATGCTCTGAATCTCCTGCCCTGAAACTCCTGCACTGAAATACGTGCCCTAAAACACCTGCCTTGAAACTCAAGCCCCGAATCTCATGCCCTGAATCTCCTGCCCTGAATCTCCTGCCTTGTAACTCATGCGCTGAATCTCATGCCTTCAAACTCTTGCACTGAAACACCTGCCCTAAAACTCATGCCCTGAATGTCATGCCCTGAAATTCCTGCCCTGAAACTCATGCCCTGAATCTCATGCCCTGAAACTCTTGCACTGAAACACCTACCCTAAAACTCATGCCCTGAATCTCATGCCGTGAATATCATGCCGTGAAACTCATGCACTGAAACTCCTGCTCTGAAACTGATGCCCTGAATCTCATGCACTGAAACTCATGCACTGAAACTCATGCCCTGAATCATCTGCCCAGAAACTCATTATCTGAATCAC
>NW_027277477.1:0-27799 GCF_030028105.1 Mobula birostris
GTGCATGAGTTTGAGGGCAGGAGTTTTAGGGCATGAGATTCAGGGCATGAGTTTCAGGGCATGAGATTCAGGGCAGGAGTTTCAGGGTATGTGATTTAGGGCATGAGTTTCAGGGCATGAGATTCAGGGCATGAGTTTCAAGGCAGGAGATTAAGCGCAGGTGTTTCAGTGCAGGAGTTTCAGGGCATGAGATTCAGGGCATGAGATTCAGGGCATGAGTTTTAGGACAGGAGATTCAGGGCATGAGTTTCAGGGCATGAGTTTCAGGGCATGTGTTTCAGGGCAGGAGTTTTAGGGCATGTGATTCAGGGCATGAGTTTCAGTGCGTGAGTTTCAGGCAGGACTTTCAGGGTATGTGATTTAGGGCATGAGTTTCAGGGCATGAGATTCAGGGCTTGAGTTTCAGGGCATGAGGTCCAGGGCATGAGTTTCAGGGCATGAGATTCAGGGCATGAGTTTCAGTGCAGGAACTTGAGGGCATGAGATTCAGTGCACGAGTTTCAGAGCATGAGATTCAGGGCATGAGAAACAGGGCATGATTTTCAGGGCAGGAGATTCAGGGCAGGTATTTCAGTGCAGGAGTTTCAGGGCATGAGATTCAGGGCATGAGATTCAGGGCATGAGTTTCAGTTCAGGAGTTTCAGGGCATGTGATTCAGGGCGTGTGATTCAGGATATGAGATTCATGCCATGAGTTTCAGTGCAGGAGTTTCAGGGCATGAGATTCAGGGCATGAGTTTCAGGGTAGGTGATTCAGGGCAGGAGTTTCAGGACATGAGATTCAGGGCATGAGTTTCAGTGCAGGAACTTGAGGTCATGAGATTCAGTGCACGAGTTTCAGAGCGTGAGATTCAGGGCATGAGATTCAGGGCATGAGTTTCAGGGTAGGTGATTCAGGGCAGGAGTTTCAGGGCATGAGATTCAGGGCATGAGTTTCAGGACATGAGATTCAGGACATGAGCTTCAAGGCAGGAGATTAAGGACAGGAGTTTCACAGCAGGAGTTTCAGAGCATGAGATTCAGGGCAGGAGATTCAGTGCAGGAGTTTCAGTGCAGGAGTTTCATAGCATGAGTTTCAGGGCAGGAGATTCAGGGCAGGAGATTCAGGGCAGGAGTTTCAGGGCAGGAGATTCGGGGCATGAGTTTCAGTGCATGAGTTTCAGGGCATGAGTTTCAGGGCATGAGTTTCAGGGCAGGAGTTTCAGGGCATGTGAATCAGCGCGTGAGTTTCAGGATATGAGATTCATGGCATGAGTTTCAGTGCAAGAGTTTCAGGACATGAGATTCAGGGCATGAGTTTCAGTGCATGAGTTTGAGGGCAGGAGTTTCAAGGCATGAGATTCAGGGCATGAGTTTCAGTGCATGAGTTTGAGGGCAGGAGTTTTAGGGCATGAGATTCAGGGCTTGATTTTCAGGGCATGAGATTCAGGGCAGGTATTTCAGGGCATGTAATTCAGGGCATGAGTTTCTAAGCAGATGATTCAGGGCAGGGGTATTAGGGCATGTGATTCAGGGCATGAGTTTCAGTGCATGAGTTTCAGGGCAGGAGTTTCAGGGTATGTGATTTAGGGCATGAGTTTCAGGGCATGAGATTCAGGGCTTCAGTTTCAGGGCATGAGGTTCAGGGCATGAGTTTCAGGGCATGAGATTCAGGGCATGCGTTTCAGTGCAGGAACTTGAGGGCATGAGATTCAGTGCACGAGTTTCAGAGCATGAGATTCAGGGCAAGAGATTCAGGGCATGATTTTCAGGGCAGGAGATTCAGGGCAGATGTTTCAGTGCAGGAGTTTCAGGGCATGAGATTCAGGGCATGAGTTTCAGGTCATGAGTTTCAGGACAGGAGATTCAGGGCATGAGTTTCAGGGCATGAGTTTCAGTGCAGGAGTTTCAGGGCATGTGATTCAGGGCGTGAGTTTCAGGATATGAGATTCATGGCATGAGTTTCAGTGCAGGAGTTTCAGGGCATGAGATTCAGGGCATGAGTTTCAGGGTAGGTGATTCAGGGCAGGAGTTTCAGGACATGAGATTCAGGGCATGAGTTTCAGTGCAGGAACTTGAGGTCATGAGATTCAGTGCACGAGTTTCTGAGCATGAGATTCAGGGCATGAGATTCAAGGCAGGAGATTCAGGACAGGAGTTTCACAGCAGGAGTTTCAGAGCATGAGATTCAGGGCATGAGATTCAGGGCATGAGTTTCAGGGCAGGAGATTCAGTGCAGGAGTTTCAGTGCAGGAGTTTCATAGCATGAGTTTCAGGGCAGGAGATTCAGGGCAGGAGATTCAGGGCAGGAGCTTCAGGGCAGGAGATTCGGGGCATGAGTTTCAGCGCAAGTGTTTCAGTGCAGGAGATTCAGGGCATGAGATTCAGGGCATGAGATTCAGAGCATGAGTTTCTAAGCAGATGATTCAGGGCAGGAGTATTAGGGCATGTATTTCAGGGCATGGGTTTCAGTGCATGAGTTTCAGGGCAGGTGTTTCAGGGTATGTGATTTAGGGCATGAGTTTCAGGGCATGAGATTCAGGGCTTGAGTTTCAGGGCATGAGGTTCAGGGCATGAGTTTCAGGGCATGAGATTCAGGGCATTAGTTTCAGTGCAGGAATTTGAGGGCATGAGATTCAGTGCACGAGTTTCAGAGCATGAGATTCAGGGCAAGAGATTCAGGGCATGATTTTCAGGGCAGGAGATTCAGGGCAGGTGTTTCAGTGCAGGAGTTTCAGGGCATGAGATTCAGGGCATGAGTTTCAGGTCATGAGTTTCAGGACAGGAGATTCAGGGCATGAGTTTCAGGGCATGAGTTTCAGTGCAGGAGTTTCAGGGCATGTGATTCAGGGCGTGAGTTTCAGGATATGAGATTTATGGCATGAGTTTCAGTGCAGGAGTTTCAGGGCATGAGATTCAGGGTATGAGTTTCAGGGTTGGTGATTCAGGGCAGGAGTTTCAGGGCATGAGATTCAGGGCATGAGTTTCAGGACATGAGATTCAGGACATGAGCTTCAAGGCAGGAGATTCAGGACAGGAGTTTCACAGCAGGAGTTTCAGAGCATGAGATTCAGGGCATGAGATTCAGGGCATGAGTTTCAGGGCAGGAGATTCGGGGCATGAGTTTCAGTGCATGAGTTTCAGGTCAGGAGTTTCAGGGTATGTGATTTAGGGCATGAGTTTCAGGGCATGAGATTCAGGGCTTGAGTTTCAGGGCATGAGGTTCAGGGCATGAGTTTCAGGGCATGAGATTCAGGGCATGAGTTTCAGTGCAGGAACTTGAGGGCATGAGATTCAGTGCACGAGTTTCAGAGCATGAGATTCAGGGCATGAGATTCAGGGCATGATTTTCAGGGCAGGAGATTCAGGGCAAGTGTTTCAGTGCTGGAGAGTCAGGGCATGAGATTCAGGGCATGAGATTCAGAGCATGAGTTTCAGGGCATGAGTTTCAGGGCATGAGTTTCAGGGCAGGAGTTTCAGGGCATGTGAATCAGGGCGTGAGTTTCAGGATATGAGATTCATGGCAAGAGTTTCAGTGCAAGAGTTTCAGGACATGAGATTCAGGGCATGAGTTTCAGTGCATGAGTTTGAGGGCAGGAGTTTCAAGGCATGAGATTCAGGGCATGAGTTTCAGTGCATGAGTTTGAGGGCAGGAGTTTTAGGGCATGAGATTCAGGGCATGAGTTTCAGGGCATGAGATTCAGGGCAGGAGTTTCAGGGTATGTGATTTAGGGCATGTGTTTCAGGGCATGAGATTCAGGGCATGAGTTTCAAGGCAGGAGATTAAGCGCAGGTGTTTCAGTGCAGGAGTTTCAGGGCATGAGATTCAGGGCATGAGATTCAGGGCATGAGTTTTAGGACAGGAGATTCAGGGCATGAGTTTCAGGGCATGAGTTTCAGGGCATGTGTTTCAGGGCAGGAGTTTTAGGGCATGTGATTCAGGGCATGAGTTTCAGTGCATGAGTTTCAGGCAGGACTTTCAGGGTATGTGATTTAGGGCATGAGTTTCAGGGAATGAGATTCAGGGCTTGAGTTTCAGGGCATGAGGTCCAGGGCATGAGTTTCAGGGCATGAGATTCAGGGCATGAGTTTCAGTGCAGGAACTTTAGGGCATGAGATTCAGTGCACGAGTTTCAGAGCATGAGATTCAGGGCATGAGAAACAGGGCATGATTTTCAGGGCAGGAGATTCAGGGCAGGTATTTCAGTGCAGGAGTTTCAGGGCATGAGATTCAGGGCATGTGTTTCAGGATATGAGATTCATGGCATGAGTTTCAGTGCAAGAGTTTCAGGACATGAGATTCAGGGCATGAGTTTCAGTGCATGAGTTTGAGGGCAGGAGTTTCAAGGCATGAGATTCAGGGCATGAGTTTCAGTGCATGAGTTTGAGGGCAGGAGTTTCAGGGCAGGAGATTCGGGGCATGAGTTTCAGTGCATGAGTTTCAGGGCATGAGTTTCAGGGCATGAGTTTCAGGGCAGGAGTTTCAGGGCATGTGAATCAGGGCGTGAGTTTCAGGATATGAGATTCATGGCATGAGTTTCAGTGCAAGAGTTTCAGGACATGAGATTCAGGGCATGAGTTTCAGTGCATGAGTTTGAGGGCAGGAGTTTCAAGGCATGAGATTCAGGGCATGAGTTTCAGTGCAGGAACTTGAGGTCATGAGATTCAGTGCACGAGTTTCTGAGCATGAGATTCAGGGCATGAGATTCAAGGCAGGAGATTCAGGACAGGAGTTTCACAGCAGGAGTTTCAGAGCATGAGATTCAGGGCATGAGATTCAGGGCATGAGTTTCAGGGCAGGAGATTCAGTGCAGGAGTTTCAGTGCAGGAGTTTCATAGCATGAGTTTCAGGGCAGGAGATTCAGGGCAGGAGATTCAGGGCAGGAGTTTCAGGGCAGGAGATTCGGGGCATGAGTTTCAGTGCATGAGTTTCAGGTCAGGGGTTTCAGGGTATGTGATTTAGGGCATGAGTTTCAGGGCATGAGATTCAGGGCTTGAGTTTCAGGGCATGAGGTTCAGGGCATGAGTTTCAGGGCATGAGATTCAGGGCATGAGTTTCAGTGCAGGAACTTGAGGGCATGAGATTCAGTGCACGAGTTTCAGAACATGAGATTCAGGGCATGAGATTCAGGGCATGATTTTCAGGGCAGGAGATTCAGGGCAAGTGTTTCAGTGCTGGAGAGTCAGGGCATGAGATTCAGGGCATGAGATTCAGAGCATGAGTTTCAGGGCATGAGTTTCAGGGCATGAGTTTCAGGGCAGGAGTTTCAGGGCATGTGAATCAGGGCGTGAGTTTCAGGATATGAGATTCATGGCAAGAGTTTCAGTGCAAGAGTTTCAGGACATGAGATTCAGGGCATGAGTTTCAGTGCATGAGTTTGAGGGCAGGAGTTTCAAGGCATGAGATTCAGGGCATGAGTTTCAGTGCATGAGTTTGAGGGCAGGAGTTTTAGGGCATGAGATTCAGGGCATGAGTTTCAGGGCATGAGTTTCAGGGCATGAGATTCAGGGCAGGAGTTTCAGGGTATGTGATTTAGGGCATGAGTTTCAGGGCATGAGATTCAGGGCATGAGTTTCAAGGCAGGAGATTAAGCGCAGGTGTTTCAGTGCAGGAGTTTCAGGGCATGAGATTCAGGGCATGAGTTTTAGGACAGGAGATTCAGGGCATGAGTTTCAGGGCATGAGTTTCAGGGCATGTGTTTCAGGGCAGGAGTTTTAGGGCATGTGATTCAGGGCATGAGTTTCAGTGCATGAGTTTCAGGCAGGACTTTCAGGGTATGTGATTTAGGGCATGAGTTTCAGGGCATGAGATTCAGGGCTTGAGTTTCAGGGCATGAGGTCCAGGGCATGAGTTTCAGGGCATGAGATTCAGGGCATGAGTTTCAGTGCAGGAACTTTAGGGCATGAGATTCAGTGCACGAGTTTCAGAGCATGAGATTCAGGGCATGAGAAACAGGGCATGATTTTCAGGGCAGGATATTCAGGGCAGGTATTTCAGTGCAGGAGTTTCAGGGCATGAGATTCAGGGCATGAGATTCAGGGCATGAGTTTCAGTTCAGGAGTTTCAGGGCATGTGATTCAGGGCGTGTGTTTCAGGATATGAGATTCATGCCATGAGTTTCAGTGCAGGAGTTTCAGGGCATGAGATTCAGGGCATGAGTTTCAGGGTAGGTGATTCAGGGCAGGAGTTTCAGGACATGAGATTCAGGGCATGAGTTTCAGTGCTGGAACTTGAGGTCATGAGATTCAGTGCACGAGTTTCAGAACGTGAGATTCAGGGCATGAGATTCAGGGCATGAGTTTCAGGGTAGGTGATTCAGGGCAGGAGTTTCAGGGCATGAGATTCAGGGCATGAGTTTCAGGACATGAGATTCAGGACATGAGCTTCAAGGCAGGAGATTCAGGACAGGAGTTTCACAGCAGGAGTTTCAGAGCATGAGATTCAGGGCATGAGATTCAGGGCATGAGTTTCAGGGCAGGAGATTCAGTGCAGGAGTTTCAGTGCAGGAGATTCATAGCATGAGTTTCAGGGCAGGAGATTCAGGGCAGGAGATTCAGGGCAGGAGTTTCAGGGCAGGAGATTCGGGGCATGAGTTTCAGTGCATGAGTTTCAGGGCATGAGTTTCAGGGCATGAGTTTCAGGGCAGGAGTTTCAGGGCATGTGAATCAGGGCGTGAGTTTCAGGATATGAGATTCATGGCATGAGTTTCAGTGCAAGAGTTTCAGGACATGAGATTCAGGGCATGAGTTTCCGTGCATGAGTTTGAGGGCAGGAGTTTCAAGGCATGAGATTCAGGGCATGAGTTTCAGTGCAGGAACTTGAGGTCATGAGATTCAGTGCACGAGTTTCTGAGCATGAGATTCAGGGCATGAGATTCAAGGCAGGAGATTCAGGACAGGAGTTTCACAGCAGGAGTTTCAGAGCATGAGATTCAGGGCATGAGATTCAGGGCATGAGTTTCAGGGCAGGAGATTCAGTGCAGGAGTTTCAGTGCAGGAGTTTCATAGCATGAGTTTCAGGGCAGGAGATTCAGGGCAGGAGATTCAGGGCAGGAGTTTCAGGGCAGGAGATTCGGGGCATGAGTTTCAGTGCATGAGTTTCAGGTCAGGAGTTTCAGGGTATGTGATTTAGGGCATGAATTTCAGGGCATGAGATTCAGGGCTTGAGTTTCAGGGCATGAGGTTCAGGGCATGAGTTTCAGGGCATGAGATTCAGGGCATGAGTTTCAGTGCAGGAACTTGAGGGCATGAGATTCAGTGCACGAGTTTCAGAGCATGAGATTCAGGGCATGAGATTCAGGGCATGAATTTTCAGGGCAGGAGATTCAGCGCAAGTGTTTCAGTGCAGGAGATTCAGGGCATGAGATTCAGGGCATGAGATTCAGAGCATGAGTTTCTAAGCAGATGATTCAGTGCAGGAGTATTAGGGCATGTGATTCAGGGCATGGGTTTCAGTGCATGAGTTTCAGGGCAGGAGTTTCAGGGTATGTGATTTAGGGCATGAGTTTCAGGGCATGAGATTCAGGGTATGTGTTTCAGGGTTGGTGATTCAGGGCAGGAGTTTCAGGGCATGAGATTCAGGGCATGAGTTTCAGGACATGAGATTCAGGACATGAGCTTCAAGGCAGGAGATTCAGGACAGGAGTTTCACAGCAGGAGTTTCAGAGCATGAGATTCAGGGCATGAGATTCAGGGCATGAGTTTCAGGGCAGGAGATTCGGGGCATGAGTTTCAGTGCATGAGTTTCAGGTCAGGAGTTTCAGGGTATGTGATTTAGGGCATGAGTTTCAGGGCATGAGATTCAGGGCTTGAGTTTCAGGGCATGAGGTTCAGGGCATGAGTTTCAGGGCATGAGATTCAGGGCATGAGTTTCAGTGCAGGAACTTGAGGGCATGAGATTCAGTGCACGAGTTTCAGAGCATGAGATTCAGGGCATGAGATTCAGGGCATGATTTTCAGGGCAGGAGATTCAGGGCAAGTGTTTCAGTGCTGGAGAGTCAGGGCATGAGATTCAGGGCATGAGATTCAGAGCATGAGTTTCAGGGCATGAGTTTCAGGGCAGGAGTTTCAGGGCATGTGTTTCAGGATATGAGATTCATGGCATGAGTTTCAGTGCAAGAGTTTCAGGACATGAGATTCAGGGCATGAGTTTCAGTGCATGAGTTTGAGGGCAGGAGTTTCAAGGCATGAGATTCAGGGCATGAGTTTCAGTGCATGAGTTTGAGGGCAGGAGTTTCAGGGCAGGAGATTCGGGGCATGAGTTTCAGTGCATGAGTTTCAGGGCATGAGTTTCAGGGCATGAGTTTCAGGGCAGGAGTTTCAGGGCATGTGAATCAGGGCGTGAGTTTCAGGATATGAGATTCATGGCATGAGTTTCAGTGCAAGAGTTTCAGGACATGAGATTCAGGGCATGAGTTTCAGTGCATGAGTTTGAGGGCAGGAGTTTCAAGGCATGAGATTCAGGGCATGAGTTTCAGTGCAGGAACTTGAGGTCATGAGATTCAGTGCACGAGTTTCTGAGCATGAGATTCAGGGCATGAGATTCAAGGCAGGAGATTCAGGACAGGAGTTTCACAGCAGGAGTTTCAGAGCATGAGATTCAGGGCATGAGATTCAGGGCATGAGTTTCAGGGCAGGAGATTCAGTGCAGGAGTTTCAGTGCAGGAGTTTCATAGCATGAGTTTCAGGGCAGGAGATTCAGGGCAGGAGATTCAGGGCAGGAGTTTCAGGGCAGGAGATTCGGGGCATGAGTTTCAGTGCATGAGTTTCAGGTCAGGAGTTTCAGGGTATGTGATTTAGGGCATGAGTTTCAGGGCATGAGATTCAGGGCTTGAGTTTCAGGGCATGAGGTTCAGGGCATGAGTTTCAGGGCATGAGATTCAGGGCATGAGTTTCAGTGCAGGAACTTGAGGGCATGAGATTCAGTGCACGAGTTTCAGAACATGAGATTCAGGGCATGAGATTCAGGGCATGATTTTCAGGGCAGGAGATTCAGGGCAAGTGTTTCAGTGCTGGAGAGTCAGGGCATGAGATTCAGGGCATGAGATTCAGAGCATGAGTTTCAGGGCATGAGTTTCAGGGCATGAGTTTCAGGGCAGGAGTTTCAGGGCATGTGAATCAGGGCGTGAGTTTCAGGATATGAGATTCATGGCAAGAGTTTCAGTGCAAGAGTTTCAGGACATGAGATTCAGGGCATGAGTTTCAGTGCATGAGTTTGAGGGCAGGAGTTTCAAGGCATGAGATTCAGGGCATGAGTTTCAGTGCATGAGTTTGAGGGCAGGAGTTTTAGGGCATGAGATTCAGGGCATGAGTTTCAGGGCATGAGTTTCAGGGCATGAGATTCAGGGCAGGAGTTTCAGGGTATGTGATTTAGGGCATGAGTTTCAGGGCATGAGATTCAGGGCATGAGTTTCAAGGCAGGAGATTAAGCGCAGGTGTTTCAGTGCAGGAGTTTCAGGGCATGAGATTCAGGGCATGAGTTTTAGGACAGGAGATTCAGGGCATGAGTTTCAGGGCATGAGTTTCAGGGCATGTGTTTCAGGGCAGGAGTTTTAGGGCATGTGATTCAGGGCATGAGTTTCAGTGCATGAGTTTCAGGCAGGACTTTCAGGGTATGTGATTTAGGGCATGAGTTTCAGGGCATGAGATTCAGGGCTTGAGTTTCAGGGCATGAGGTCCAGGGCATGAGTTTCAGGGCATGAGATTCAGGGCATGAGTTTCAGTGCAGGAACTTTAGGGCATGAGATTCAGTGCACGAGTTTCAGAGCATGAGATTCAGGGCATGAGAAACAGGGCATGATTTTCAGGGCAGGATATTCAGGGCAGGTATTTCAGTGCAGGAGTTTCAGGGCATGAGATTCAGGGCATGAGATTCAGGGCATGAGTTTCAGTTCAGGAGTTTCAGGGCATGTGATTCAGGGCGTGTGTTTCAGGATATGAGATTCATGCCATGAGTTTCAGTGCAGGAGTTTCAGGGCATGAGATTCAGGGCATGAGTTTCAGGGTAGGTGATTCAGGGCAGGAGTTTCAGGACATGAGATTCAGGGCATGAGTTTCAGTGCTGGAACTTGAGGTCATGAGATTCAGTGCACGAGTTTCAGAACGTGAGATTCAGGGCATGAGATTCAGGGCATGAGTTTCAGGGTAGGTGATTCAGGGCAGGAGTTTCAGGGCATGAGATTCAGGGCATGAGTTTCAGGACATGAGATTCAGGACATGAGCTTCAAGGCAGGAGATTCAGGACAGGAGTTTCACAGCAGGAGTTTCAGAGCATGAGATTCAGGGCATGAGATTCAGGGCATGAGTTTCAGGGCAGGAGATTCAGTGCAGGAGTTTCAGTGCAGGAGATTCATAGCATGAGTTTCAGGGCAGGAGATTCAGGGCAGGAGATTCAGGGCAGGAGTTTCAGGGCAGGAGATTCGGGGCATGAGTTTCAGTGCATGAGTTTCAGGGCATGAGTTTCAGGGCATGAGTTTCAGGGCAGGAGTTTCAGGGCATGTGAATCAGGGCGTGAGTTTCAGGATATGAGATTCATGGCATGAGTTTCAGTGCAAGAGTTTCAGGACATGAGATTCAGGGCATGAGTTTCCGTGCATGAGTTTGAGGGCAGGAGTTTCAAGGCATGAGATTCAGGGCATGAGTTTCAGTGCAGGAACTTGAGGTCATGAGATTCAGTGCACGAGTTTCTGAGCATGAGATTCAGGGCATGAGATTCAAGGCAGGAGATTCAGGACAGGAGTTTCACAGCAGGAGTTTCAGAGCATGAGATTCAGGGCATGAGATTCAGGGCATGAGTTTCAGGGCAGGAGATTCAGTGCAGGAGTTTCAGTGCAGGAGTTTCATAGCATGAGTTTCAGGGCAGGAGATTCAGGGCAGGAGATTCAGGGCAGGAGTTTCAGGGCAGGAGATTCGGGGCATGAGTTTCAGTGCATGAGTTTCAGGTCAGGAATTTCAGGGTATGTGATTTAGGGCATGAATTTCAGGGCATGAGATTCAGGGCTTGAGTTTCAGGGCATGAGGTTCAGGGCATGAGTTTCAGGGCATGAGATTCAGGGCATGAGTTTCAGTGCAGGAACTTGAGGGCATGAGATTCAGTGCACGAGTTTCAGAGCATGAGATTCAGGGCATGAGATTCAGGGCATGAATTTTCAGGGCAGGAGATTCAGCGCAAGTGTTTCAGTGCAGGAGATTCAGGGCATGAGATTCAGGGCATGAGATTCAGAGCATGAGTTTCTAAGCAGATGATTCAGTGCAGGAGTATTAGGGCATGTGATTCAGGGCATGGGTTTCAGTGCATGAGTTTCAGGGCAGGAGTTTCAGGGTATGTGATTTAGGGCATGAGTTTCAGGGCATGAGATTCAGGGTATGTGTTTCAGGGTTGGTGATTCAGGGCAGGAGTTTCAGGGCATGAGATTCAGGGCATGAGTTTCAGGACATGAGATTCAGGACATGAGCTTCAAGGCAGGAGATTCAGGACAGGAGTTTCACAGCAGGAGTTTCAGAGCATGAGATTCAGGGCATGAGTTTCAGGGCAGGAGATTCGGGGCATGAGTTTCAGTGCATGAGTTTCAGGTCAGGAGTTTCAGGGTATGTGATTTAGGGCATGAGTTTCAGGGCATGAGATTCAGGGCTTGAGTTTCAGGGCATGAGGTTCAGGGCATGAGTTTCAGGGCATGAGATTCAGGGCATGAGTTTCAGTGCAGGAACTTGAGGGCATGAGATTCAGTGCACGAGTTTCAGAGCATGAGATTCAGGGCATGAGATTCAGGGCATGATTTTCAGGGCAGGAGATTCAGGGCAAGTGTTTCAGTGCTGGAGAGTCAGGGCATGAGATTCAGGGCATGAGATTCAGAGCATGAGTTTCAGGGCATGAGTTTCAGGGCAGGAGTTTCAGGGCATGTGAATCAGGGCGTGAGTTTCAGGATATGAGATTCATGGCAAGAGTTTCAGTGCAAGAGTTTCAGGACATGAGATTCAGGGCATGAGTTTCAGTGCATGAGTTTGAGGGCAGGAGTTTCAAGGCATGAGATTCAGGGCATGAGTTTCAGTGCATGAGTTTGAGGGCAGGAGTTTTAGGGCATGAGATTCAGGGCATGAGTTTCAGGGCATGAGATTCAGGGCAGGAGTTTCAGGGTATGTGATTTAGGGCATGAGTTTCAGGGCATGAGATTCAGGGCATGAGTTTCAAGGCAGGAGATTAAGCGCAGGTGTTTCAGTGCAGGAGTTTCAGGGCATGAGATTCAGGGCATGAGATTCAGGGCATGAGTTTTAGGACAGGAGATTCAGGGCATGAGTTTCAGGGCATGAGTTTCAGGGCATGTGTTTCAGGGCAGGAGTTTTAGGGCATGTGATTCAGGGCATGAGTTTCAGTGCATGAGTTTCAGGCAGGACTTTCAGGGTATGTGATTTAGGGCATGTGTTTCAGGGCATGAGATTCAGGGCTTGAGTTTCAGGGCATGAGGTCCAGGGCATGAGTTTCAGGGCATGAGATTCAGGGCATGAGTTTCAGTGCAGGAACTTTAGGGCATGAGATTCAGTGCACGAGTTTCAGAGCATGAGATTCAGGGCATGAGAAACAGGGCATGATTTTCAGTGCAGGAGATTCAGGGCAGGTATTTCAGTGCAGGAGTTTCAGGGCATGAGATTCAGGGGGGCATGAGATTCAGGGCATGAGTTTCAGTTCAGGAGTTTCAGGGCATGTGATTCAGGGCGTGTGTTTCAGGATATCAGATTCATGGCATGAGTTTCAGTGCAGGAGTTTCAGGGCATGAGATTCAGGGCATGAGTTTCAGGGTAGGTGATTCAGGGCAGGAGTTTCAGGACATGAGATTCAGGGCATGAGTTTCAGTGCTGGAACTTGAGGTCATGAGATTCAGTGCACGAGTTTCAGAACGTGAGATTCAGGGCATGAGATTCAGGGCATGAGTTTCAGGGTAGGTGATTCAGGGCAGGAGTTTCAGGGCATGAGATTCAGGGCATGAGTTTCAGGACATGAGATTCAGGACATGAGCTTCAAGGCAGGAGATTCAGGACAGGAGATTCACAGCAGGAGTTTCAGAGCATGAGATTCAGGGCATGAGATTCAGGGCATGAGTTTCAGGGCAGGAGATTCAGTGCAGGAGTTTCAGTGCAGGAGTTTCATAGCATGAGTTTCAGGGCAGGAGATTCAGGGCAGGAGATTCAGGGCAGGAGTTTCAGGGCAGGAGATTCGGGGCATGAGTTTCAGTGCAGGAGATTCGGGGCATGAGTTTCAGTGCATGAGTTTCAGGGCATGAGTTTCAGGGCATGAGTTTCAGGGCAGGAGTTTCAGGGCATGTGAATCAGGGCGTGAGTTTCAGGATATGAGATTCATGGCATGAGTTTCAGTGCAAGAGTTTCAGGACATGAGATTCAGGGCATGAGTTTCAGTGCATGAGTTTGAGGGCAGGAGTTTCAAGGCATGAGATTCAGGGCATGAGTTTCAGTGCAGGAACTTGAGGTCATGAGATTCAGTGCACGAGTTTCTGAGCATGAGATTCAGGGCATGAGATTCAAGGCAGGAGATTCAGGACAGGAGTTTCACAGCAGGAGTTTCAGAGCATGAGATTCAGGGCATGAGATTCAGGGCATGAGTTTCAGGGCAGGAGATTCAGTGCAGGAGTTTCAGTGCAGGAGTTTCATAGAATGAGTTTCAGGGCAGGAGATTCAGGGCAGGAGATACAGGGCAGGAGTTTCAGGGCAGGAGATTCGGGGCATGAGTTTCAGTGCATGAGTTTCAGGGCAGGAGTTTCAGGGTATGTGATTTATGGCATGAATTTCAGGGCATGAGATTCAGGGCTTGAGTTTCAGGGCATGAGGTTCAGGGCATGAGTTTCAGGGCATGAGATTCAGGGCATGAGTTTCAGTGCAGGAACTTGAGGGCATGAGATTCAGTGCACGAGTTTCAGAGCATGAGATTCAGGGCATGAGATTCAGGGCATGAATTTTCAGGGCAGGAGATTCAGCGCAAGTGTTTCAGTGCAGGAGATTCAGGGCATGAGATTCAGGGCATGAGATTCAGAGCATGAGTTTCTAAGCAGATGATTCAGGGCAGGAGTATTAGGGATGTGATTCAGGGCATGGGTTTCAGTGCATGAGTTTCAGGGCAGGAGTTTCAGGGTATGTGATTTAGGGCATGAGATTCAGGGCATGAGATTCAGGGCTTGAGTTTCAGGGCATGAGGTTCAGGGCATGACTTTCAGGGCATGAGATTCAGGGCATGAGTTTCAGTGCAGGAATTTGAGGGCATGAGATTCAGTGCACGAGTTTCAGAGCATGAGATTCAGGGCAAGAGATTCAGGGCATGATTTTCAGGGCAGGAGATTCAGGGCAGGTGTTTCAGTGAAGGAGTTTCAGGGCATGAGATTCAGGGCATGAGTTTCAGGTCATGAGTTTCAGGACAGGAGATTCAGGGCATGAGTTTCAGTGCAGGAGTTTCAGGGCATGTGATTCAGGGCGTGAGTTTCAGGATATGAGATTCATGGCATGAGTTTCAGTGCAACAGTTTCAGGACATGAGATTCAGGGCATGAGTTTCAGGGTAGGTGATTCAGGGCAGGAGTTTCAGGGCATGAGATTCAGGGCATGAGTTTCAGGACATGAGATTCAGGACATGAGCTTCAAGGCAGGAGATTCAGGACAGGAGTTTCACAGCAGGAGTTTCAGAGCATGAGATTCAGGGCATGAGATTCAGGGCATGAGTTTCAGGGCAGGAGATTCAGTGCAGGAGATTCAGGGCAGGAGTTTCAGGGCAGGAGATTCGGGGCATGAGTTTCAGTGCATGAGTTTCAGGGTATGTGATTTAGGGCATGAGTTTCAGGGCATGAGATTCAGGGCTTGAGTTTCAGGGCATGAGGTTCAGGGCATGAGTTTCAGGGCATGAGATTCAGGGCATGAGGTTCAGTGCAGGAACTTAAGGGCATGAGATTCAGTGCACGAGTTTCAGAGCAAGAGATTCAGGGCATGAGATTCAGGGCATGATTTTCAGGGCAGGAGATTCAGGGCAAGTGTTTCAGTGCTGGTGAGTCAGGGCATGAGATCCAGGGCATGAGATTCAGAGCATGAGTTTCAGGGCATGAGTTTCAGGGCATGAGTTTCAGGGCAGGAGTTTCAGGGCATGTGAATCAGGGCGTGAGTTTCAGGATATGAGATTCATGGCATGAGTTTCAGTGCAAGAGTTTCAGGACATGAGTTTCAGGGCATGAGTTTCAGTGCATGAGTTTGAGGGCAGGAGTTTCAAGGCATGAGATTCAGGGCATGAGTTTCAGTGCATGAGTTTCAGGGCAGGAGTTTCAGGGCATGTGAATCAGGGCGTGAGTTTCAGGATATGAGATTCATGGCAAGAGTTTCAGTGCAAGAGTTTCAGGACATGAGATTCAGGGCATGAGTTTCAGTGCATGAGTTTGAGGGCAGGAGTTTCAAGGCATGAGATTCAGGGCATGAGTTTCAGTGCATGAGTTTGAGGGCAGGAGTTTTAGGGCATGAGATTCAGGGCATGAGTTTCAGGGCATGAGTTTCAGGGCATGAGATTCAGGGCAGGAGTTTCAGGGTATGTGATTTAGGGCATGAGTTTCAGGGCATGAGATTCAGGGCATGAGTTTCAAGGCTGGAGATTAAGCGCAGGTGTTTCAGTGCAGGAGTTTCAGGGCATGAGATTCAGGGCATGAGTTTTAGGACAGGAGATTCAGGGCATGAGTTTCAGGGCATGAGTTTCAGGGCATGTGTTTCAGGGCAGGAGTTTTAGGGCATGTGATTCAGGGCATGAGTTTCAGTGCATGAGTTTCAGGCAGGACTTTCAGGGTATGTGATTTAGGGCATGAGTTTCAGGGCATGAGATTCAGGGCTTGAGTTTCAGGGCATGAGGTCCAGGGCATGAGTTTCAGGGCATGAGATTCAGGGCATGAGTTTCAGTGCAGGAACTTTAGGGCATGAGATTCAGTGCACGAGTTTCAGAGCATGAGATTCAGGGCATGAGAAACAGGGCATGATTTTCAGGGCAGGATATTCAGGGCAGGTATTTCAGTGCAGGAGTTTCAGGGCATGAGATTCAGGGCATGAGATTCAGGGCATGAGTTTCAGTTCAGGAGTTTCAGGGCATGTGATTCAGGGCGTGTGTTTCAGGATATGAGATTCATGCCATGAGTTTCAGTGCAGGAGTTTCAGGGCATGAGATTCAGGGCATGAGTTTCAGGGTAGGTGATTCAGGGCAGGAGTTTCAGGACATGAGATTCAGGGCATGAGTTTCAGTGCTGGAACTTGAGGTCATGAGATTCAGTGCACGAGTTTCAGAACGTGAGATTCAGGGCATGAGATTCAGGGCATGAGTTTCAGGGTAGGTGATTCAGGGCAGGAGTTTCAGGGCATGAGATTCAGGGCATGAGTTTCAGGACATGAGATTCAGGACATGAGCTTCAAGGCAGGAGATTCAGGACAGGAGTTTCACAGCAGGAGTTTCAGAGCATGAGATTCAGGGCATGAGATTCAGGGCATGAGTTTCAGGGCAGGAGATTCAGTGCAGGAGTTTCAGTGCAGGAGATTCATAGCATGAGTTTCAGGGCAGGAGATTCAGGGCAGGAGATTCAGGGCAGGAGTTTCAGGGCAGGAGATTCGGGGCATGAGTTTCAGTGCATGAGTTTCAGGGCATGAGTTTCAGGGCATGAGTTTCAGGGCAGGAGTTTCAGGGCATGTGAATCAGGGCGTGAGTTTCAGGATATGAGATTCATGGCATGAGTTTCAGTGCAAGAGTTTCAGGACATGAGATTCAGGGCATGAGTTTCCGTGCATGAGTTTGAGGGCAGGAGTTTCAAGGCATGAGATTCAGGGCATGAGTTTCAGTGCAGGAACTTGAGGTCATGAGATTCAGTGCACGAGTTTCTGAGCATGAGATTCAGGGCATGAGATTCAAGGCAGGAGATTCAGGACAGGAGTTTCACAGCAGGAGTTTCAGAGCATGAGATTCAGGGCATGAGATTCAGGGCATGAGTTTCAGGGCAGGAGATTCAGTGCAGGAGTTTCAGTGCAGGAGTTTCATAGCATGAGTTTCAGGGCAGGAGATTCAGGGCAGGAGATTCAGGGCAGGAGTTTCAGGGCAGGAGATTCGGGGCATGAGTTTCAGTGCATGAGTTTCAGGTCAGGAGTTTCAGGGTATGTGATTTAGGGCATGAATTTCAGGGCATGAGATTCAGGGCTTGAGTTTCAGGGCATGAGGTTCAGGGCATGAGTTTCAGGGCATGAGATTCAGGGCATGAGTTTCAGTGCAGGAACTTGAGGGCATGAGATTCAGTGCACGAGTTTCAGAGCATGAGATTCAGGGCATGAGATTCAGGGCATGAATTTTCAGGGCAGGAGATTCAGCGCAAGTGTTTCAGTGCAGGAGATTCAGGGCATGAGATTCAGGGCATGAGATTCAGAGCATGAGTTTCTAAGCAGATGATTCAGTGCAGGAGTATTAGGGCATGTGATTCAGGGCATGGGTTTCAGTGCATGAGTTTCAGGGCAGGAGTTTCAGGGTATGTGATTTAGGGCATGAGTTTCAGGGCATGAGATTCAGGGTATGTGTTTCAGGGTTGGTGATTCAGGGCAGGAGTTTCAGGGCATGAGATTCAGGGCATGAGTTTCAGGACATGAGATTCAGGACATGAGCTTCAAGGCAGGAGATTCAGGACAGGAGTTTCACAGCAGGAGTTTCAGAGCATGAGATTCAGGGCATGAGTTTCAGGGCAGGAGATTCGGGGCATGAGTTTCAGTGCATGAGTTTCAGGTCAGGAGTTTCAGGGTATGTGATTTAGGGCATGAGTTTCAGGGCATGAGATTCAGGGCTTGAGTTTCAGGGCATGAGGTTCAGGGCATGAGTTTCAGGGCATGAGATTCAGGGCATGAGTTTCAGTGCAGGAACTTGAGGGCATGAGATTCAGTGCACGAGTTTCAGAGCATGAGATTCAGGGCATGAGATTCAGGGCATGATTTTCAGGGCAGGAGATTCAGGGCAAGTGTTTCAGTGCTGGAGAGTCAGGGCATGAGATTCAGGGCATGAGATTCAGAGCATGAGTTTCAGGGCATGAGTTTCAGGGCAGGAGTTTCAGGGCATGTGAATCAGGGCGTGAGTTTCAGGATATGAGATTCATGGCAAGAGTTTCAGTGCAAGAGTTTCAGGACATGAGATTCAGGGCATGAGTTTCAGTGCATGAGTTTGAGGGCAGGAGTTTCAAGGCATGAGATTCAGGGCATGAGTTTCAGTGCATGAGTTTGAGGGCAGGAGTTTTAGGGCATGAGATTCAGGGCATGAGTTTCAGGGCATGAGATTCAGGGCAGGAGTTTCAGGGTATGTGATTTAGGGCATGAGTTTCAGGGCATGAGATTCAGGGCATGAGTTTCAAGGCAGGAGATTAAGCGCAGGTGTTTCAGTGCAGGAGTTTCAGGGCATGAGATTCAGGGCATGAGATTCAGGGCATGAGTTTTAGGACAGGAGATTCAGGGCATGAGTTTCAGGGCATGAGTTTCAGGGCATGTGTTTCAGGGCAGGAGTTTTAGGGCATGTGATTCAGGGCATGAGTTTCAGTGCATGAGTTTCAGGCAGGACTTTCAGGGTATGTGATTTAGGGCATGTGTTTCAGGGCATGAGATTCAGGGCTTGAGTTTCAGGGCATGAGGTCCAGGGCATGAGTTTCAGGGCATGAGATTCAGGGCATGAGTTTCAGTGCAGGAACTTTAGGGCATGAGATTCAGTGCACGAGTTTCAGAGCATGAGATTCAGGGCATGAGAAACAGGGCATGATTTTCAGTGCAGGAGATTCAGGGCAGGTATTTCAGTGCAGGAGTTTCAGGGCATGAGATTCAGGGCATGAGATTCAGGGCATGAGTTTCAGTTCAGGAGTTTCAGGGCATGTGATTCAGGGCGTGTGTTTCAGGATATCAGATTCATGGCATGAGTTTCAGTGCAGGAGTTTCAGGGCATGAGATTCAGGGCATGAGTTTCAGGGTAGGTGATTCAGGGCAGGAGTTTCAGGACATGAGATTCAGGGCATGAGTTTCAGTGCTGGAACTTGAGGTCATGAGATTCAGTGCACGAGTTTCAGAACGTGAGATTCAGGGCATGAGATTCAGGGCATGAGTTTCAGGGTAGGTGATTCAGGGCAGGAGTTTCAGGGCATGAGATTCAGGGCATGAGTTTCAGGACATGAGATTCAGGACATGAGCTTCAAGGCAGGAGATTCAGGACAGGAGATTCACAGCAGGAGTTTCAGAGCATGAGATTCAGGGCATGAGATTCAGGGCATGAGTTTCAGGGCAGGAGATTCAGTGCAGGAGTTTCAGTGCAGGAGTTTCATAGCATGAGTTTCAGGGCAGGAGATTCAGGGCAGGAGATTCAGGGCAGGAGTTTCAGGGCAGGAGATTCGGGGCATGAGTTTCAGTGCAGGAGATTCGGGGCATGAGTTTCAGTGCATGAGTTTCAGGGCATGAGTTTCAGGGCATGAGTTTCAGGGCAGGAGTTTCAGGGCATGTGAATCAGGGCGTGAGTTTCAGGATATGAGATTCATGGCATGAGTTTCAGTGCAAGAGTTTCAGGACATGAGATTCAGGGCATGAGTTTCAGTGCATGAGTTTGAGGGCAGGAGTTTCAAGGCATGAGATTCAGGGCATGAGTTTCAGTGCAGGAACTTGAGGTCATGAGATTCAGTGCACGAGTTTCTGAGCATGAGATTCAGGGCATGAGATTCAAGGCAGGAGATTCAGGACAGGAGTTTCACAGCAGGAGTTTCAGAGCATGAGATTCAGGGCATGAGATTCAGGGCATGAGTTTCAGGGCAGGAGATTCAGTGCAGGAGTTTCAGTGCAGGAGTTTCATAGAATGAGTTTCAGGGCAGGAGATTCAGGGCAGGAGATACAGGGCAGGAGTTTCAGGGCAGGAGATTCGGGGCATGAGTTTCAGTGCATGAGTTTCAGGGCAGGAGTTTCAGGGTATGTGATTTATGGCATGAATTTCAGGGCATGAGATTCAGGGCTTGAGTTTCAGGGCATGAGGTTCAGGGCATGAGTTTCAGGGCATGAGATTCAGGGCATGAGTTTCAGTGCAGGAACTTGAGGGCATGAGATTCAGTGCACGAGTTTCAGAGCATGAGATTCAGGGCATGAGATTCAGGGCATGAATTTTCAGGGCAGGAGATTCAGCGCAAGTGTTTCAGTGCAGGAGATTCAGGGCATGAGATTCAGGGCATGAGATTCAGAGCATGAGTTTCTAAGCAGATGATTCAGGGCAGGAGTATTAGGGATGTGATTCAGGGCATGGGTTTCAGTGCATGAGTTTCAGGGCAGGAGTTTCAGGGTATGTGATTTAGGGCATGAGATTCAGGGCATGAGATTCAGGGCTTGAGTTTCAGGGCATGAGGTTCAGGGCATGACTTTCAGGGCATGAGATTCAGGGCATGAGTTTCAGTGCAGGAATTTGAGGGCATGAGATTCAGTGCACGAGTTTCAGAGCATGAGATTCAGGGCAAGAGATTCAGGGCATGATTTTCAGGGCAGGAGATTCAGGGCAGGTGTTTCAGTGAAGGAGTTTCAGGGCATGAGATTCAGGGCATGAGTTTCAGGTCATGAGTTTCAGGACAGGAGATTCAGGGCATGAGTTTCAGTGCAGGAGTTTCAGGGCATGTGATTCAGGGCGTGAGTTTCAGGATATGAGATTCATGGCATGAGTTTCAGTGCAACAGTTTCAGGACATGAGATTCAGGGCATGAGTTTCAGGGTAGGTGATTCAGGGCAGGAGTTTCAGGGCATGAGATTCAGGGCATGAGTTTCAGGACATGAGATTCAGGACATGAGCTTCAAGGCAGGAGATTCAGGACAGGAGTTTCACAGCAGGAGTTTCAGAGCATGAGATTCAGGGCATGAGATTCAGGGCATGAGTTTCAGGGCAGGAGATTCAGTGCAGGAGATTCAGGGCAGGAGTTTCAGGGCAGGAGATTCGGGGCATGAGTTTCAGTGCATGAGTTTCAGGGTATGTGATTTAGGGCATGAGTTTCAGGGCATGAGATTCAGGGCTTGAGTTTCAGGGCATGAGGTTCAGGGCATGAGTTTCAGGGCATGAGATTCAGGGCATGAGGTTCAGTGCAGGAACTTAAGGGCATGAGATTCAGTGCACGAGTTTCAGAGCAAGAGATTCAGGGCATGAGATTCAGGGCATGATTTTCAGGGCAGGAGATTCAGGGCAAGTGTTTCAGTGCTGGTGAGTCAGGGCATGAGATCCAGGGCATGAGATTCAGAGCATGAGTTTCAGGGCATGAGTTTCAGGGCATGAGTTTCAGGGCAGGAGTTTCAGGGCATGTGAATCAGGGCGTGAGTTTCAGGATATGAGATTCATGGCATGAGTTTCAGTGCAAGAGTTTCAGGACATGAGTTTCAGGGCATGAGTTTCAGTGCATGAGTTTGAGGGCAGGAGTTTCAAGGCATGAGATTCAGGGCATGAGTTTCAGTGCATGAGTTTGAGGGCAGGAGTTTTAGGGCATGAGATTCAGGGCATGAGTTTCAGGGCATGAGATTCAGGGCAGGTATTTCAGGGCATGTAATTCAGGGCATGAGTTTCTAAGCAGATGATTCAGGGCAGGAGTATTAGGGCATGTGATTCAGGGCATGAGCTTCAGTGCATGTGTTTCAGGGCAGGAGTTTCAGGGCAGGAGATTCGGGGCATGAGTTTCAGGGCATGAGATTCAGGGTTTGAGTTTCAGGGCATGAGGTTCAGGGCATGAGTTTCAGGGCATGAGATTCAGGGCATAAGTTTCAGTGCAGGAACTTGAGGGCATGAGATTCAGTACACGAGTTTCAGAGCATGAGATTCAGGGCAAGAGATTCAGGGCATGATATTCAGGGCAGGAGATTCAGGGCAGGTGTTTCAGTGCAGGAGTTTCAGGGCATGAGATTCAGGGCATGAGTTTCAGGGCATGAGTTTCAGTGCAGGAGTTTCAGGGCATGTGATTCAGGGCGTGAGTTTCAGGATATGAGATTCATGGCATGAGTTTCAGTGCAGGAGTTTCAGGGCATGAGATTCAGGGCATGAGTTTCAGGGTAGGTGATTCAGGGCAGGAGTTTCAGGACATGAGATTCAGGGCATGAGTTTCAGTGCAGGAACTTGAGGTCATGAGATTCAGTGCACGAGTTTCAGAGCGTGAGATTCAGGGCATGAGATTCGGGGCATGAGTTTCAGGGCAGGAGATTAAGGGCAGGTGTATCAGTGCAGGAGTTTCAGGGCATGAGATTCAGGGCATGAGATTCAGGGCATGAGTTTTAGGACAGGAGATTCAGGGCATGAGTTTCAGAGCATGAGTTTCAGGGCATGTGTTTCAGGGCAGGAGTTTTAGGGCATGTGATTCAGGGCATGAGTTTCAGAGCATGAGTTTCAGGCAGGACTTTCAGGGTATGTGATTTAGGGCATGAGTTTCAGGGCATGAGATTCAGGGCTTGAGTTTCAGGGCATGAGGTTCAGGGCATGAGTTTCAGGGCATGAGATTCAGGGCATGAGTTTCAGTGCAGGAACTTGAGGGCATGAGATTCAGTGCACGAGTTTCAGAGCATGAGATTCAGGGCATGAGAAACAGGGCATGATTTTCAGGTCAGGAGATTCAGGGCAGGTGTTTCAGTGCAGGAGTTTCAGGGCATGAGTTTCAGGGCATGAGTTTCAGTGCAGGAGTTTCAGGGCATGTGATTCAGGGCGTGTGTTTCAGGATATCAGATTCATGGCATGAGTTTCAGTGCAGGAGTTTCAGGGCATGAGATTCAGGGCATGAGTTTCAGGGTAGGTGATTCAGGGCAGGAGTTTCAGGACATGAGATTCAGGGCATGAGTTTCAGTGCTGGAACTTGAGGTCATGAGATTCAGTGCACGAGTTTCAGAGCGTGAGATTCAGGGCATGAGATTCAGGGCATGAGTTTCAGGGTAGGTGATTCAGGGCAGGAGTTTCAGGGCATGAGATTCAGGGCATGAGTTTCAGGACATGAGATTCAGGACATGAGCTTCAAGGCAGGAGATTCAGGACAGGAGTTTCACAGCAGGAGTTTCAGAGCATGAGATTCAGGGCATGAGTTTCAGGGCAGGAGATTCAGTGCAGGAGTTTCAGTGCAGGTGTTTCATAGCATGAGTTTCAGGGCAGGAGATTCAGGGCAGGAGTTTCAGGGCAGGAGATTCGGGGCATGAGTTTCAGTGCATGAGTTTCAGGTCAGGAGTTTCAGGGTATGTGATTTAGGGCATGAGTTTCAGGGCATGAGATTCAGGGCTTGAGTTTCAGGGCATGAGGTTCAGGGCATGAGTTTCAGGGCATGAGATTCAGGGCATGAGTTTCAGTGCAGGAACTTGAGGGCATGAGATTCAGTGCACGAGTTTCAGAGCATGAGATTCAGGGCATGAGATTCAGGGCATGATTTTCAGGGCAGGAGATTCAGGGCAAGTGTTTCAGTGCTGGAGAGTCAGGGCATGAGATTCAGGGCATGAGATTCAGAGCATGAGTTTCACGGCATGAGTTTCAGGGCATGAGTTTCAGGGCAGGAGTTTCAGGGCATGTGAATCAGGGCGTGAGTTTCAGGATATGAGATTCATGGCAAGAGTTTCAGTGCAAGAGTTTCAGGACATGAGATTCAGGGCATGAGTTTCAGTACATGAGTTTGAGGGCAGGAGTTTCAAGGCATGAGATTCAGGGCATGAGTTTCAGTGCATGAGTTTGAGGGCAGGAGTTTTAGGGCATGAGATTCAGGGCATGAGTTTCAGGGCATGAGATTCAGGGCAGGAGTTTCAGGGTATGTGATTTAGGGCATGAGTTTCAGGGCATGAGATTCAGGGCATGAGTTTCAAGGCAGGAGATTAAGCGCAGGTGTTTCAGTGCAGGAGTTTCAGGGCATGAGATTCAGGGCATGAGATTCAGGGCATGAGTTTTAGGACAGCAGATTCAGGGCATGAGTTTCAGGGCATGAGTTTCAGGGCATGTGTTTCAGGGCAGGAGTTTTAGGGCATGTGATTCAGGGCATGAGTTTCAGTGCATGAGTTTCAGGCAGGACTTTCAGGGTATGTGATTTAGGGCATGAGTTTCAGGGCATGAGATTCAGGGCTTGAGTTTCAGGGCATGAGGTCCAGGGCATGAGTTTCAGGGCATGAGATTCAGGGCATGAGTTTCAGTGCAGGAACTTGAGGGCATGAGATTCAGTGCACGAGTTTCAGAGCATGAGATTCAGGGCATGAGAAACAGGGCATGATTTTCAGGGCAGGAGATTCAGGGCAGGTATTTCAGTGCAGGAGTTTCAGGGCATGAGATTCAGGGCATGAGATTCAGGGCATGAGTTTCAGTTCAGGAGTTTCAGGGCATGTGATTCAGGGCGTGTGATTCAGGATATGAGGATTCATGCCATGAGTTTCAGTGCAGGAGTTTCAGGGCATGAGATTCAGGGCATGAGTTTCAGGGTAGGTGATTCAGGGCAGGAGTTTCAGGACATGAGATTCAGGGCATGAGTTTCAGTGCTGGAACTTGAGGTCATGAGATTCAGTGCACGAGTTTCAGAGCGTGAGATTCAGGGCATGAGATTCAGGGCATGAGTTTCAGGGTAGGTGATTCAGGGCAGGAGTTTCAGGGCATGAGATTCAGGGCATGAGTTTCAGGACATGAGATTCAGGACATGAGCTTCAAGGCAGGAGATTCAGGACAGGAGTTTCACAGCAGGAGTTTCAGAGCATGAGATTCAGGGCATGAGATTCAGGGCATGAGTTTCAGGGCAGGAGATTCAGTGCAGGAGTTTCAGTGCAGGTGTTTCATAGCATGAGTTTCAGGGCAGGAGATTCAGGGCAGGAGTTTCAGGGCAGGAGATTCGGGGCATGAGTTTCAGTGCATGAGTTTCAGGTCAGGAGTTTCAGGGTATGTGATTTAGGGCATGAGTTTCAGGGCATGAGATTCAGGGCTTGAGTTTCAGGGCATGAGGTTCAGGGCATGAGTTTCAGGGCATGTGATTTATGGCATGAGTTTCAGTGCAGGAGTTTTCTTCAGGGCATGAGATTCAGGGTATGAGTTTCAGGGTTGGTGATTCAGGGCAGGAGTTTCAGGGGCATGAGATTCAGGCATGAGTTTCAGGACATGAGATTCAGGACATGAGCTTCAAGGCAGGAGATTCAGGACAGGAGTTTCACAGCAGGAGTTTCAGAGCATGAGATTCAGGGCATGAGATTCAGGGCATGAGTTTCAGGGCAGGAGATTCGGGGCATGAGTTTCAGTGCATGAGTTTCAGGTCAGGAGTTTCAGGGTATGTGATTTAGGGCATGAGTTTCAGGGCATGAGATTCAGGGCTTGAGTTTCAGGGCATGAGGTTCAGGGCATGAGTTTCAGGGCAGGAGATTCAGGGCAAGTGTTTCAGTGCTGGAGAGTCAGGGCATGAGATTCAGGGCATGAGATTCAGAGCATGATTTTCACGGCATGAGTTTCAGGCATGAGTTTCAGGGCAGGAGTTTCAGGGCATGTGAATCAGGGCGTGAGTTTCAGGATATGAGATTCATGGCAAGAGTTTCAGTGCAAGAGTTTCAGGACATGAGATTCAGGGCATGAGTTTCAGTGCATGAGTTTGAGGGCAGGAGTTTTAGGGCATGAGATTCAGGGCATGAGTTTCAGGGCATGAGATTCAGGGCAGGAGTTTCAGGGTATGTGATTTAGGGCATGAGTTTCAGGGCATGAGATTCAGGGCATGAGTTTCAAGGCAGGAGATTAAGCGCAGGTGTTTCAGTGCAGGAGTTTCAGGGCATGAGATTCAGGGCATGAGATTCAGGGCATGAGTTTTAGGACAGGAGATTCAGGGCATGAGTTTCAGGGCATGAGAATCAGGGCGTGAGTTTCAGGATATGAGATTCATGCAAGAGTTTCAGTGCAAGAGTTTCAGGACATGAGATTCAGGGCATGAGTTTCAGTGCATGAGTTTGAGGGCAGGAGTTTCAAGGCATGAGATTCAGGGCATGAGTTTCAGTGCATGAGTTTGAGGACAGGAGTTTTAGGGCATGAGATTCAGGGCATGAGTTTCAGGGCATGAGATTCAGGGCAGGAGTTTCAGGGTATGTGATTTAGGGCATGAGTTTCAGGGCATGAGATTCAGGGCATGAGTTTCAAGGCAGGAGATTAAGCGCAGGTGTTTCAGTGCAGGAGTTTCAGGGCATGAGATTCAGGGCATGAGATTCAGGGCATGAGTTTTAGGACAGGAGATTCAGGGCATGAGTTTCAGGGCATGAGTTTCAGGGCATGTGTTTCAGGGCAGGAGTTTTAGGGCATGTGATTCAGGGCATGAGTTTCAGTGCATGAGTTTCAGGCAGGACTTTCAGGGTATGTGATTTAGGGCATGTGTTTCAGGGCATGAGATTCAGGGCTTGAGTTTCAGGGCATGAGGTCCAGGGCATGAGTTTCAGGGCATGAGATTCAGGGCATGAGTTTCAGTGCAGGAACTTTAGGGCATGAGATTCAGTGCACGAGTTTCAGAGCATGAGATTCAGGGCATGAGAAACAGGGCATGATTTTCAGTGCAGGAGATTCAGGGCAGGTATTTCAGTGCAGGAGTTTCAGGGCATGAGATTCAGGGCATGAGATTCAGGGCATGAGTTTCAGTTCAGGAGTTTCAGGGCATGTGATTCAGGGCGTGTGTTTCAGGATATGAGATTCATGGCATGAGTTTCAGTGCAGGAGTTTCAGGGCATGAGATTCAGGGCATGAGTTTCAGGGTAGGTGATTCAGGGCAGGAGTTTCAGGACATGAGATTCAGGGCATGAGTTTCAGTGCTGGAACTTGAGGTCATGAGATTCAGTGCACGAGTTTCAGAACGTGAGATTCAGGGCATGAGATTCAGGGCATGAGTTTCAGGGTAGGTGATTCAGGGCAGGAGTTTCAGGGCATGAGATTCAGGGCATGAGTTTCAGGACATGAGATTCAGGACATGAGCTTCAAGGCAGGAGATTCAGGACAGGAGTTTCACAGCAGGAGTTTCAGAGCATGAGATTCAGGGCATGAGATTCAGGGCATGAGTTTCAGGGCAGGAGATTCAGTGCAGGAGTTTCAGTGCAGGAGTTTCATAGCATGAGTTTCAGGGCAGGAGATTCAGGGCAGGAGATTCAGGGCAGGAGTTTCAGGGCAGGAGATTCGGGGCATGAGTTTCAGTGCAGGAGATTCGGGGCATGAGTTTCAGTGCATGAGTTTCAGGGCATGAGTTTCAGGGCATGAGTTTCAGGGCAGGAGTTTCAGGGCATGTGAATCAGGGCGTGAGTTTCAGGATATGAGATTCATGGCATGAGTTTCAGTGCAAGAGTTTCAGGACATGAGATTCAGGGCATGAGTTTCAGTGCATGAGTTTGAGGGCAGGAGTTTCAAGGCATGAGATTCAGGGCATGAGTTTCAGTGCAGGAACTTGAGGTCATGAGATTCAGTGCACGAGTTTCTGAGCATGAGATTCAGGGCATGAGATTCAAGGCAGGAGATTCAGGACAGGAGTTTCACAGCAGGAGTTTCAGAGCATGAGATTCAGGGCATGAGATTCAGGGCATGAGTTTCAGGGCAGGAGATTCAGTGCAGGAGTTTCAGTGCAGGAGTTTCATAGAATGAGTTTCAGGGCAGGAGATTCAGGGCAGGAGATTCAGGGCAGGAGTTTCAGGGCAGGAGATTCGGGGCATGAGTTTCAGTGCATGAGTTTCAGGGCAGGAGTTTCAGGGTATGTGATTTATGGCATGAATTTCAGGGCATGAGATTCAGGGCTTGAGTTTCAGGGCATGAGGTTCAGGGCATGAGTTTCAGGGCATGAGATTCAGGGCATGAGT
>NW_027277478.1:0-27799 GCF_030028105.1 Mobula birostris
CCCTGAAACTCATGCACTGAAACTCATGCCCTGAATCACATGCACTAAAATTCCTGCCCTGAATCATCTGCCCAGAAACTCATGCCCTGAATTACATGCCCTGAAATACCTGCCCTGAATCTCATGCCCTGAAACTCATGCCCTGAATCTCATGCTCTGAATCTCATGCTCTGAAACTCGTGCACTGAATCTCATGCCCTCAAGTTCCTGCACTGAAACTCATGCCCTGAATCTCATGCCCTGAAACTCATGCCCTGAACCTCATGCCCTGAAACTCAAGCCCTGAATCTCATGCCCTGAAACTCATGCTCTAAATCACATATTCTGAAACTCCTGCCCTGAAACTCATGCACTGAAACTCATGCCCTGAATCACATGCCCTAAAACTCATGCCCTGAATCATCTGCCCAGAAACTCATGCCCTGAATTACATGCCCTGATATACCTGCCCTGAATCTCATGCCCTGAAACTCATGCCCTGAATCTCATGCCCTGAAACTCCTGCCCTCAAACTCATGCACTGAAACTCATGCCCTGAATCTCATGCCTTGAAACTCCTGCCCTCAAACTCATGCACTGAAACTCATGCCCTGAATCTCATGCCCTGAAACACCTGCACTGAAACTCATGCCATGAATCTCATATCCTGAAACTCACGCCTTGAATCACATGCCCTGAAACTCCTGCCTGAAACTCATGCCCTGAAACTCATGCCCTGAAACTCATGCCCTGAATCTCATGCCCTGAATCTCGTGCCCTGAAACTCATGCCCTAAATCACATACCCTGAAACTCCTGCCCTGAAAATCATGCCCAGAATCTCATGCCCTGAATCTCATGCTCTGAAACTCATGCCCTGAATCTCAAGCCCTGAATCTCATGCCCTGAAACTCATGCCCTACATCACATACCCTGAAACTCCTGCCCTGAAACTCATGCACTGAAACTCATGCCCTGAATCACATGCCCTAAAACTCATGCCCTGAATCATCTGCCCAGAAACTCATGCCCTGAATTACATGCCCTGAAATACATGCCCTGAATCTCATGCCCTGAAAATCATGCCCTTAATCTCATGCCCTAAAACTCCTGCCCTCAAACTCATGCACTGAAACTCATGCCCTGAATCTCATGCCTTGAAACTCCTGCCCTCAAACTCATGCACTGAAACTCATGCCCTGAATCTCATGCCCTGAAACACCTGCACTGAAACTCATGCCATGAATCTCATATCCTGAAACTCACGCCTTGAATCACATGCCCTGAAACTCCTGCCCTGAAACTCATGCCCTGAAACTCATGCCCTGAAACTCCATGCCCTGAATCTCATGCCCTGAATCTCGTGCCCTGAAACTCCTGCACTGAAACACCTGCCCTGAATCTCCTGCCCTGAAAATGAAGCCCTGAATCTCATGCCCTGAATCTCATGCCCTGAAACTCATGCCCTGAAACTCATGCCCTGAATCTCCTGTCCTGAAACTCATGCCCTGAATCTCATGCCCTGAATCTCATGCCCTGAAACTCCTCCACTGAAACACCTGCCCTGAATCTCCTGCCCTGAAAATCATGCCCTGAATCTCATGCCCTGAATCTCATGCTCCGAAACTCATGCCCTGAATCTCATGCCCTGAAAATCCTGCACTGAAACTCATGCCATGAATCTCATATCCTGAAACTCACGCCCTGAATCACATGCCCTGAAACTCCTGCCCTGAAACTCATGCCCTGAAACTCATGCCCTGAATTTCCTGTCCTGAAACTCATGCCCTGAATCTCATGTCTGAATCTCATGCCCTGAAACTCCTGCACTGAAACTCATGCCCTGAATCTCATGCCCTGAATCTCACGCTCTGAAACTCGTGCACTGAATCTCATGACCTCAAGTTACTGCACTGAAACTCATGCCCTGAATCTCATGTCCTGAAACTCCTGCACTGAACACCTGCCCTGAATCTCCTGCCTTGAAAATCATGACCTGAATCTCATGCCCTGAATCTCATGCTCTGAAACTCGTGCACTGAATCTCATGCCCTCAAGTTCCTGCACTGAAACTCAAGCCCTGAATCTCATGCCCTGAAACTCATGCCCTGAACCTCATGCCCTGAAACTCAAGCCCTGAATCTCATGCCCTGAAACTCATGCCCTAAATCACATACCCTGAAACTCCTGCCCTGAAACTCATGCACTGAAACTCATGCCCTGAATCACATGCCCTAAAACTCATGCCCTGAATCATCTGCCCAGAAACTCATGCCCTGAATTACATGCCCTGAAATACCTGCCCTGAATCTCATGCCCTGAAACTCATGCCCTGAATCTCATGCCCTGAAACTCCTGCCCTCAAACTCATGCACTGAAACTCATGCCCTGAATCTCATGCCTTGAAACTCCTGCCCTCAAACTCATGCACTGAAACTCATGCCCTGAATCTCATGCCCTGAAACACCTGCACTGAAACTCATGCATGAATCACATATCCTGAAACTCACGCCTTGAATCACATGCCCTGAAACTCCTGCCCTGAAACTCATGCCCTGAAACTCATGCCCTGAAACTCATGCCCGGAATCTCATGCCCTGAATCTCGTGCCATGAAACTCCTGCACTGAAACACCTGACCTGAAACTCCTGCCCTGAAATGAAGCCCTGAATCTCATGCCCTGAATCTCATGCCCTGAAACTCATGCCCTGAAACTCATGCCCTGAATCTCCTGTCCTGAAACTCATGCCCTGAATCTCATGCCCTGAATCTCATGCCCTGAAACTCCTGCACTGAAACACCTGCCCTGAATCTCCTGCCCTGAAAATCATGCCCTGAATCTCATGCCCTGAATCTCATGCTCTGAAACTCATGCCCTGAATCTCAAGCCCTGAATCTCATGCCCTGAAACTCATGCCCTACATCACATACCCTGAAACTCCTGCCCTGAAAAACATGCACTGAAACTCATGCCCTGAATCAAATGCCCTAAAACTCATGCCCTGAATCATCTGCCCAGAAAACTCATGCCCTCAATTACATGCCCTGAAATACCTGCCCTGAATCTCATGCCCTGAAACTCATGCCCTGAATCTCATGCCCTGAAACTCCTGCCCTCAAACTCATGCACTGAAACTCATGCCCTGAATCTCATGCCTTGAAACTCCTGCCCTCAAACTCATGCACTGAAACTCATGCCCTGAATCTCATGCCCTGAAACACCTGCACTGAAACTCATGCCATGAATCTCATATCCTGAAACTCACGCCTTGAATCACATGCCCTGAAACTCCTGCCCTGAAACTCATGCCCTGAAACTCATGCTCTGAAACTCATGCCCTGAATCTCATGCCCTGAATCTGGTGCCCTGAAACTCCTGCACTGAAACACCTGCCCTGAATCTCCTGCCCTGAAAATGAAGCCCTGAATCTCATGCCCTGAATCTCGTGCCTGAAACTCATGCCCTGAAACTCATGCCCTGAATCTCCTGTCCTGAAACTAATGCCCTGAATCTCATGCCCTGAATCTCATGCCCTGAAACTCCTGCACTGAAACACCTGCCCTGAATCTCCTGCCCTGAAAATCATGCCCTGAATCTCATGCCCTGAATCTCATGCTCTGAAACTCATGCCCTGAATCTCATGCCCTGAAACTCATGCCCTGAATCTCATGCCCTGAAACTCCTGCACTGAAGCACCTGCCCTGAATCTCCTGCCCTGAAACTCATGCCCTGAATCTCATGCCCGTAATCTCATGCTGTGAAACTCGTGCACTGAATCTCATGACCTCAAGTTCCTGCACTGAAACTCATGCCCTGAATCTCATGTCCTGAAACTCCTGCCCTGAATCACCAACCCTGAAACTCATGCCCTGAATCTCATGCCCTGAAACTCCTGCCCTGAAACTCATGCCCTGAAACTCATGCCCTGAAACTCATGCCCTGAAACTCCTGTCCTGAAACTCATGCCCTGAATCTCATGCCCTGAATCTCATGCCCTGAAACTCAAGCCCTGAATCTCATGCCCTGAAACTCATGCCCTAATTCACATACCCTGAAACTCCTGCCCTGAAACTCATGCACTCAAACTCATGCCCTGAATCACATGCCCTAAAACTCCTGCGCTGAAACTCATGCCCTGAATCTCATGCCCTGAAACTCATGCTCTAAATCACATACCCTGAAACTACTGCCCTGAAACTCATGCACTGAAACTCATGCCCTGAATCACATGCACTAAAATTCCTGCCCTGAATCATCTGCCCAGAAACTCATGCCCTGAATTACATGCCCTGAAATACCTGCCCTGAATCTCATGCCCTGAAACTCATGCCCTGAATCTCATGCTCTGAATCTCATGCTCTGAAACTCGTGCACTGAATCTCATGCCCTCAAGTTCCTGCACTGAAACTCATGCCCTGAATCTCATGCCCTGAAACTCATGCCCTGAACCTCATGCCCTGAAACTCAAGCCCTGAATCTCATGCCCTGAAACTCATGCTCTAAATCACATATTCTGAAACTCCTGCCCTGAAACTCATGCACTGAAACTCATGCCCTGAATCACATGCCCTAAAACTCATGCCCTGAATCATCTGCCCAGAAACTCATGCCCTGAATTACATGCCCTGATATACCTGCCCTGAATCTCATGCCCTGAAACTCATGCCCTGAATCTCATGCCCTGAAACTCTGCCCTCAAACTCATGCACTGAAACTCATGCCCTGAATCTCATGCCTTGAAACTCCTGCCCTCAAACTCATGCACTGAAACTCATGCCCTGAATCTCATGCCCTGAAACACCTGCACTGAAACTCATGCCATGAATCTCATATCCTGAAACTCACGGCCTTGAATCACATGCCCTGAAACTCCTGCCCTGAAACTCATGCCCTGAAACTCATGCCCTGAAACTCATGCCCTGAATCTCATGCCCTGAATCTCGTGCCCTGAAACTCATGCCCTAAATCACATACCCTGAAACTCCTGCCCTGAAAATCATGCCCAGAATCTCATGCCCTGAATCTCATGCTCTGAAACTCATGCCCTGAATCTCAAGCCCTGAATCTCATGCCCTGAAACTCATGCCCTACATCACATACCCTGAAACTCCTGCCCTGAAACTCATGCACTGAAACTCATGCCCTGAATCACATGCCCTAAAACTCATGCCCTGAATCATCTGCCCAGAAACTCATGCCCTGAATTACATGCCCTGAAATACATGCCCTGAATCTCATGCCCTGAAAATCATGCCCTTAATCTCATGCCCTAAAACTCCTGCCCTCAAACTCATGCACTGAAACTCATGCCCTGAATCTCATGCCTTGAAACTCCTGCCCTCAAACTCATGCACTGAAACTCATGCCCTGAATCTCATGCCCTGAAACACCTGCACTGAAACTCATGCCATGAATCTCATATCCTGAAACTCACGCCTTGAATCACATGCCCTGAAACTCCTGCCCTGAAACTCATGCCCTGAAACTCATGCCCTGAAACTCATGCCCTGAATCTCCTGTCCTGAAACTCATGCCCTGAATCTCATGCCCTGAATCTCATGCCCTGAAACTCCCCCACTGAAACACCTGCCCTGAATCTCCTGCCCTGAAAATCATGCCCTGAATCTCATGCCCTGAATCTCATGCTCTGAAACTCATGCCCTGAATCTCATGCCCTGAAACTCCTGCACTGAAACTCATGCCATGAATCTCATATCCTGAAACTCACGCCCTGAATCACATGCCCTGAAACTCCTGCCCTGAAACTCATGCCCTGAAACTCATGCCCTGAAACTCATGCCCTGAATCTCCTGTCCTGAAACTAATGCCCTGAATCTCATGCCCTGAATCTCATGCCCTGAAACTCTGCACTGAAACACCTGCCCTGAATCTCCTGCCCTGAAAATCATGCCCTGAATCTCATGCCCTGAATCTCATGCTCTGAAACTCATGCCCTGAATCTCATGCCCTGAAACTCATGCCCTGAATCTCATGCCCTGAAACTCCTGCAACTGAAGCACCTGCCCTGAATCTCCTGCCCTGAAACTCATGCCCTGAATCTCATGCCCGTAATCTCATGCTGTGAAACTCGTGCACTGAATCTCATGACCTCAAGTTCCTGCACTGAAACTCATGCCCTGAATCTCATGTCCTGAAACTCCTGCCCTGAATCACCTACCCTGAAACTCATGCCCTGAATCTCATGCCCTGAAACTCCTGCCCTGAAACTCATGCCCTGAAACTCATGCCCTGAAACTCATGCCCTGAAACTCCTGTCCTGAAACTCATGCCCTGAATCTCATGCCCTGAATCTCATGCCATGAAACTCAAGCCCTGAATCTCATGCCCTGAAACTCATGCCCTAATTCACATACCCTGAAAATCCTGCCCTGAAACTCATGCACTCAAACTCATGCCCTGAATCACATGCCCTAAAACTCCTGCGCTGAAACTCATGCCCTGAATCTCATGCCCTGAAACTCATGCTCTAAATCACATACCCTGAAACTACTGCCCTGAAACTCATGCACTGAAACTCATGCCCTGAATCACATGCACTAAAATTCCTGCCCTGAATCATCTGCCCAGAAACTCATGCCCTGAATTACATGCCCTGAAATACCTGCCCTGAATCTCATGCCCTGAAACTCATGCCCTGAATCTCATGCCCTGAATCTCATGCTCTGAAACTCGTGCACTGAATCTCATGCCCTCAAGTTCCTGCACTGAAACTCATGCCCTGAATCTCATGCCCTGAAACTCATGCCCTGAACCTCATGCCCCTGAAACTCAAGCCCTGAATCTCATGCCCTGAAACTCATGCTCTAAATCACATATTCTGAAACTCCTGCCCTGAAACTCATGCACTGAAACTCATGCCCTGAATCACATGCCCTAAAACTCATGCCCTGAATCATCTGCCCAGAAACTCATGCCCTGAATTACATGCCCTGATATACCTGCCCTGAATCTCATGCCCTGAAACTCATGCCCTGAATCTCATGCCCTGAAACTCCTGCCCTCAAACTCATGCACTGAAACTCATGCCCTGAATCTCATGCCTTGAAACTCCTGCCCTCAAACTCATGCACTGAAACTCATGCCCTGAATCTCATGCCCTGAAACACCTGCACTGAAACTCATGCCATGAATCTCATATCCTGAAACTCACGCCTTGAATCACATGCCCTGAAACTCCTGCCCTGAAACTCATGCCCTGAAACTCATGCCCTGAAACTCATGCCCTGAATCTCATGCCTGAATCTCGTGCCCTGAAACTCATGCCCTAAATCACATACCCTGAAACTCCTGCCCTGAAAATCATGCCAGAATCTCATGCCCTGAATCTCATGCTCTGAAACTCATGCCCTGAATCTCAAGCCCTGAATCTCATGCCCTGAAACTCATGCCCTACATCACATACCCTGAAACTCCTGCCCTGAAACTCATGCACTGAAACTCATGCCCTGAATCACATGCCCTAAAACTCATGCCCTGAATCATCTGCCCAGAAACTCATGCCCTGAATTACATGCCCTGAAATACATGCCCTGAATCTCATGCCCTGAAACTCATGCCCTTAATCTCATGCCCTAAAACTCCTGCCCTCAAACTCATGCACTGAAACTCATGCCCTGAATCTCATGCCTTGAAACTCCTGCCCTCAAACTCATGCACTGAAACTCATGCCCTGAATCTCATGCCCTGAAACACCTGCACTGAAACTCATGCCATGAATCTCATATCCTGAAACTCACGCCTTGAATCACATGCCCTGAAACTCCTGCCCTGAAACTCATGCCCTGAAACTCATGCCCTGAAACTCATGCCCTGAATCTCCTGTCCTGAAACTCATGCCCTGAATCTCATGCCCTGAATCTCATGCCCTGAAACTCCTCCACTGAAACACCTGCCCTGAATCTCCTGCCCTGAAAATCATGCCCTGAATCTCATGCCCTGAATCTCATGCTCTGAAACTCATGCCCTGAATCTCATGCCCTGAAACTCCTGCACTGAAACTCATGCCATGAATCTCATATCCTGAAACTCACGCCCTGAATCACATGCCCTGAAACTCCTGCCCTGAAACTCATGCCCTGAAACTCATGCCCTGAATTTCCTGTCCTGAAACTCATGCCCTGAATCTCATGTCTGAATCTCATGCCCTGAAACTCCTGCACTGAAACTCATGCCCTGAATCTCATGCCCTGAATCTCACGCTCTGAAACTCGTGCACTGAATCTCATGACCTCAAGTTACTGCACTGAAACTCATGCCCTGAATCTCATGTCCTGAAACACCTGCACTGAAACACCTGCCCTGAATCTCCTGCCTTGAAAATCATGACCTGAATCTCATGCCCTGAATCTCATGCTCTGAAACTCGTGCACTGAATCTCATGCCCTCAAGTTCCTGCACTGAAACTCAAGCCCTGAATCTCATGCCCTGAAACTCATGCCCTGAACCTCATGCCCTGAAACTCAAGCCCTGAATCTCATGCCCTGAAACTCATGCCCTAAATCACATACCCTGAAACTCCTGCCCTGAAACTCATGCACTGAAACTCATGCCTTGAATCACATGCCCTGAAACTCCTGCCCTGAAACTCATGCCCTGAAACTCATGCCCTGAAACTCATGCCCGGAATCTCATGCCCTGAATCTCGTGCCATGAAACTCCTGCACTGAAACACCTGACCTGAAACTCCTGCCCTGAAAATGAAGCCCTGAATCTCATGCCCTGAATCTCATGCCCTGAAACTCATGCCCTGAATCTCCTGTCCTGAAACTCATGCCCTGAATCTCATGCCCTGAATCTCATGCCCTGAAACTCCTGCACTGAAACACCTGCCCTGAATCTCCTGCCCTGAAAATCATGCCCTGAATCTCATGCCCTGAATCTCATGCTCTGAAACTCATGCCCTGAATCTCAAGCCCTGAATCTCATGCCCTGAAACTCATGCCCTCAATTACATGCCCTGAAATACCTGCCCTGAATCTCATGCCCTGAAACTCATGCCCTGAATCTCATGCCCTGAAACTCCTGCCCTCAAACTTATGCACTGAAACTCATGCCCTGAATCTCATGCCTTGAAACTCCTGCCCTCAAACTCATGCACTGAAACTCATGCCCTGAATCTCATGCCCTGAAACACCTGCACTGAAACTCATGCCATGAATCTCATATCCTGAAACTCACGCCTTGAATCTCGTGCCCTGAAACTCATGCCCTGAATCTCCTGTCCTGAAACTAATGCCCTGAATCTCATGCCCTGAATCTCATGCCCTGAAACTCCTGCACTGAAACACCTGCCCTGAATCTCCTTCCCTGAAAATCATGCCCTGAATCTCATGCCCTGAATCTCATGCTCTGAAACTCATGCCCTGAATCTCATGCCCTGAAACTCATGCCCTGAATCTCATGCCCTGAAACTCAAGCCCTGAATCTCATGCCCTGAAACTCATGCCCTAATTCACATACCCTGAAACTCCTGCCCTGAAACTCATGCACTCAAACTCATGCCCTGAATCACATGCCCTAAAACTCCTGCGCTGAAACTCATGCCCTGAATCTCATGCCCTGAAACTCATGCCCTAAATCACATACCCTGAAACTACTGCCCTGAAACTCATGCACTGAAACTCATGCCCTGAATCACATGCACTAAAATTCCTGCCCTGAATCATCTGCCCAGAAACTCATGCCCTGAATTACATGCCCTGAAATACCTGCCCTGAATCTCATGCCCTGAAACTCATGCCCTGAATCTCATGCCCTGAATCTCATGCTCTGAAACTCGTGCACTGAATCTCATGCCCTCAAGTTCCTGCACTGAAACTCATGCCCTGAATCTCATGCCCTGAAACTCATGCCCTGAACCTCATGCCCTGAAACTCAAGCTCTGAATCTCATGCCCTGAAACTCATGCTCTAAATCACATATTCTGAAACTCCTGCCCTGAAACTCATGCACTGAAACTCATGCCCTGAATCACATGCCCTAAAACTCATGCCCTGAATCATCTGCCCAGAAACTCATGCCCTGTATTACATGCCCTGAAATACCTGCCCTGAATCTCATGCCCTGAAACTCATGCCCTGAATCTCATGCCCTGAAACTCCTGCACTGAAGCACCTGCCCTGAATCTCCTGCCCTGAAACTCATGCCCTGAATCTCATGCCCGTAATCTCATGCTGTGAAACTCGTGCACTGAATCTCATGACCTCAAGTTCCTGCACTGAAACTCATGCCCTGAATCTCATGTCCTGAAACTCCTGCCCTGAATCACCTACCCTGAAACTCATGCCCTGAATCTCATGCCCTGAAACTCCTGCCCTGAAACTCATGCCCTGAAACTCATGCCCTGAAACTCATGCCCTGAAACTCCTGTCCTGAAACTCATGCCCTGAATCTCATGCCCTGAATCTCATGCCCTGAAACTCAAGCCCTGAATCTCATGCCCTGAAACTCATGCCCTAATTCACATACCCTGAAAATCCTGCCCTGAAACTCATGCACTCAAACTCATGCCCTGAATCACATGCCCTAAAACTCCTGCGCTGAAACTCATGCCCTGAATCTCATGCCCTGAAACTCATGCTCTAAATCACATACCCTGAAACTACTGCCCTGAAACTCATGCACTGAAACTCATGCCCTGAATCACATGCACTAAAATTCCTGCCCTGAATCATCTGCCCAGAAACTCATGCGCTGAATTACATGCCCTGAAATACCTGCCCTGAATCTCATGCCCTGAAACTCATGCCCTGAATCTCATGCCCTGAATCTCATGCTCTGAAACTCGTGCACTGAATCTCATGCCCTCAAGTTCCTGCACTGAAACTCATGCCCTGAATCTCATGCCCTGAAACTCATGCCCTGAACCTCATGCCCCTGAAACTCAAGCCCTGAATCTCATGCCCTGAAACTCATGCTCTAAATCACATATTCTGAAACTCCTGCCCTGAAACTCATGCACTGAAACTCATGCCCTGAATCACATGCCCTAAAACTCATGCCCTGAATCATCTGCCCAGAAACTCATGCCCTGAATTACATGCCCTGATATACCTGCCCTGAATCTCATGCCCTGAAACTCATGCCCTGAATCTCATGCCCTGAAACTCCTGCCCTCAAACTCATGCACTGAAACTCATGCCCTGAATCTCATGCCTTGAAACTCCTGCCCTCAAACTCATGCACTGAAACTCATGCCCTGAATCTCATGCCCTGAAACACCTGCACTGAAACTCATGCCATGAATCTCATATCCTGAAACTCACGCCTTGAATCACATGCCCTGAAACTCCTGCCCTGAAACTCATGCCCTGAAACTCATGCCCTGAAACTCATGCCCTGAATCTCATGCCCTGAATCTCGTGCCCTGAAACTCATGCCCTAAATCACATACCCTGAAACTCCTGCCCTGAAAATCATGCCCAGAATCTCATGCCCTGAATCTCATGCTCTGAAACTCATGCCCTGAATCTCAAGCCCTGAATCTCATGCCCTGAAACTCATGCCCTACATCACATACCCTGAAACTCCTGCCCTGAAACTCATGCACTGAAACTCATGCCCTGAATCACATGCCCTAAAACTCATGCCCTGAATCATCTGCCCAGAAACTCATGCCCTGAATTACATGCCCTGAAATACATGCCCTGAATCTCATGCCCTGAAACTCATGCCCTTAATCTCATGCCCTAAAACTCCTGCCCTCAAACTCATGCACTGAAACTCATGCCCTGAATCTCATGCCTTGAAACTCCTGCCCTCAAACTCATGCACTGAAACTCATGCCCTGAATCTCATGCCCTGAAACACCTGCACTGAAACTCATGCCATGAATCTCATATCCTGAAACTCACGCCTTGAATCACATGCCCTGAAACTCCTGCCCTGAAACTCATGCCCTGAAACTCATGCCCTGAAACTCATGCCCTGAATCTCCTGTCCTGAAACTCATGCCCTGAATCTCATGCCCTGAATCTCATGCCCTGAAACTCCTCCACTGAAACACCTGCCCTGAATCTCCTGCCCTGAAAATCATGCCCTGAATCTCATGCCCTGAATCTCATGCTCTGAAACTCATGCCCTGAATCTCATGCCCTGAAACTCCTGCACTGAAACTCATGCCATGAATCTCATATCCTGAAACTCACGCCCTGAATCACATGCCCTGAAACTCCTGCCCTGAAACTCATGCCCTGAAACTCATGCCCTGAATTTCCTGTCCTGAAACTCATGCCCTGAATCTCATGTCTGAATCTCATGCCCTGAAACTCCTGCACTGAAACTCATGCCCTGAATCTCATGCCCTGAATCTCACGCTCTGAAACTCGTGCACTGAATCTCATGACCTCAAGTTACTGCACTGAAACTCATGCCCTGAATCTCATGTCCTGAAACACCTGCACTGAAACACCTGCCCTGAATCTCCTGCCTATTAAAATCATGACCTGAATCTCATGCCCTGAATCTCATGCTCTGAAACTCGTGCACTGAATCTCATGCCCTCAAGTTCCTGCACTGAAACTCAAGCCCTGAATCTCATGCCCTGAAACTCATGCCCTGAACCTCATGCCCTGAAACTCAAGCCCTGAATCTCATGCCCTGAAACTCATGCCCTAAATCACATACCCTGAAACTCCTGCCCTGAAACTCATGCACTGAAACTCATGCCTTGAATCACATGCCCTGAAACTCCTGCCCTGAAACTCATGCCCTGAAACGCATGCCCTGAAACTCATGCCCGGAATCTCATGCCCTGAATCTCGTGCCATGAAACTCCTGCACTGAAACACCTGACCTGAAACTCCTGCCCTGAAAATGAAGCCCTGAATCTCATGCCCTGAATCTCAGCCCTGAAACTCATGCCCTGAATCTCCTGTCCTGAAACTCATGCCCTGAATCTCATGCCCTGAATCTCATGCCCTGAAACTCCTGCACTGAAACACCTGCCCTGAATCTCCTGCCCTGAAAATCATGCCCTGAATCTCATGCCCTGAATCTCATGCTCTGAAACTCATGCCCTGAATCTCAAGCCCTGAATCTCATGCCCTGAAACTCATGCCCTCAATTACATGCCCTGAAATACCTGCCCTGAATCTCATGCCCTGAAACTCATGCCCTGAATCTCATGCCCTGAAACTCCTGCCCTCAAACTTATGCACTGAAACTCATGCCCTGAATCTCATGCCTTGAAACTCCTGCCCTCAAACTCATGCACTGAAACTCATGCCCTGAATCTCATGCCCTGAAACACCTGCACTGAAACTCATGCCATGAATCTCATATCCTGAAACTCACGCCTTGAATCTCGTGCCCTGAAACTCATGCCCTGAATCTCCTGTCCTGAAACTAATGCCCTGAATCTCATGCCCTGAATCTCATGCCCTGAAACTCCTGCACTGAAACACCTGCCCTGAATCTCCTTCCCTGAAAATCATGCCCTGAATCTCATGCCCTGAATCTCATGCTCTGAAACTCATGCCCTGAATCTCATGCCCTGAAACTCATGCCCTGAATCTCATGCCCTGAAACTCAAGCCCTGAATCTCATGCCCTGAAACTCATGCCCTAATTCACATACCCTGAAACTCCTGCCCTGAAACTCATGCACTCAAACTCATGCCCTGAATCACATGCCCTAAAACTCCTGCGCTGAAACTCATGCCCTGAATCTCATGCCCTGAAACTCATGCCCTAAATCACATACCCTGAAACTACTGCCCTGAAACTCATGCACTGAAACTCATGCCCTGAATCACATGCACTAAAATTCCTGCCCTGAATCATCTGCCCAGAAACTCATGCCCTGAATTACATGCCCTGAAATACCTGCCCTGAATCTCATGCCCTGAAACTCATGCCCTGAATCTCATGCCCTGAATCTCATGCTCTGAAACTCGTGCACTGAATCTCATGCCCTCAAGTTCCTGCACTGAAACTCATGCCCTGAATCTCATGCCCTGAAACTCATGCCCTGAACCTCATGCCCTGAAACTCAAGCCCTGAATCTCATGCCCTGAAACTCATGCTCTAAATCACATATTCTGAAACTCCTGCCCTGAAACTCATGCACTGAAACTCATGCCCTGAATCACATGCCCTAAAACTCATGCCCTGAATCATCTGCCCAGAAACTCATGCCCTGTATTACATGCCCTGAAATACCTGCCCTGAATCTCATGCCCTGAAACTCATGCCCTGAATCTCATGCCCTGAAACTCCTGCCCTCAAACTCATGCACTGAAACTCATATCCTGAAACTCACGCCTTGAATCACCTGCCCTGAAACTCCTGCCCTGAAACTCATGCCCTGAAACTCATGCTCTGAAACTCATGCTCTGAATCTCATGCCCTGAATCTCGTGCCCTGAAACTCCTGCACTGAAACACCTGCCCTGAATCTCATGCCCTGAAACTCATGCCCTGAAACTCATGCCCCGAATCTCGTGCCCTGGTACTCCTGCACTGAAACTCATGCCATGAATCTCATATCCTGAAACTCACGCCCTGAATTACATGCCCTGAAACTCCTGCCCTGAAACTCCTGCCCTGAAACTCATGCCCTGAAACTCATGCCCTGAAATTCATGCCCTGAATCTCCTGTCCTAAAAATCATGCCCTGAATCTCATGCCCTGAAACTCATGCCCTGAATCTCATGCCCTGAAACTCCTGCGCTCAAACTCATGCACTGAAACTGATGCCCTGAATCTCATGCCTTGAAACTCCTGCCCTCAAACTCATGCACTGAAACTCATGCCCTGAATCTCATGCCCCGAAACACTTGCACTGAAACTCATGCCATGAATCTCATATCCTGAAACTCACGCCTTGAATCACATGCCCTGAAACTCCTGCCCTGAAACTCATGCCCTGAAACTCATGCACTGAAACTCATGCCCTGAATCTCATGCCCTGAAACTCGTGCCCTGAAACTCCTGCACTGAAACACCTGCCCTGAATCTCCTGCCCTGAAAATGAAGCCCTGAATCTCATGCTCTAAACTCTTGCACTGAATCTCATGCCCTCAAGTTCCTGCACTGAAACTCATGCCCTGAATCTCATGCCCTGAAACTCATGCCCTGAACCTCATGCCCTGAAACTCAAGCCCTGAATCTCATGCCCTGAATCTCTTACCCTAAATCACATACCCTGAAACTCCTGCCCTGAAACTCATGCACTGAAACTCATGGCCTGAATCACATGCCCTAAAACTCCTGCCCTGAATCATCTGCCCAGAAACTCATGCCCTGAATCTCATGCCCTGAAACTCCTGCTCTGAAACTCATGCACTGAAACTCATGCCCTGAATCACATGCCCTAAAACTCCTGCCCTGAATCATCTGCCCAGAAACTCATGCCCTGAATTACATGCCCTGAAATACCTGCCCTGAATCTCATGCCCTGAAACTCATGCCCTGAATCTAATGCCCTGAAACTCCTGCCCTCAAACTCATGCACTGAAACTCATGCCATGAATCTCATATCCTGAAACTCACGCCCTGAATTACATGCCCTGAAACTCCTGCCCTGAAACTCATGCCCTGAAACTCATGCCCTGAATCATCTGCCCAGAAACTCATGCCCTGAATTACATGCCCTGAAATACCTGCCCTGAATCTCATGCCCTGAAACTCATGCCCTGAATCTAATGCCCTGAAACTCCTGCCATCAAACTCATGCACTGAAACTCATGCCATGAATCTCATATCCTGAAACTCACGCCCTGAATTACATGCCCTGAAACTCCTGCCCTGAAACTCATGCCCTGAAACTCATGCCTGAAACATCTGCCCAGAAACTCATGCCCTGAATTACATGCCCTGAAATACCTGCCCTGAATCTCATGCCCTGAAACTCATGCCCTTAATCTCATGCCCTAAAACTCCTGCCCTCAAACTCATGCACTGAAACTCACGCCCTGAATTACATGCCCTGAAACTCCTGCCCTGAAACTCATGCCCTGAAACTCATGCCCTGAATCATCTGCCCAGAAACTCATGCCCTGAATTACATGCCCTGAAATACCTGCCCTGAATCTCATGCCCTGAAACTCATGCCCTGAATCTAATGCCCTGAAACTCCTGCCATCAAACTCATGCACTGAAACTCATGCCATGAATCTCATATCCTGAAACTCACGCCCTGAATTACATGCCCTGAAACTCCTGCCCTGAAACTCATGCCCTGAAACTCATGCCCTGAAACATCTGCCCAGAAACTCATGCCCTGAATTACATGCCCTGAAATACCTGCCCTGAATCTCATGCCCTGAAACTCATGCCCTTAATCTCATGCCCTAAAACTCCTGCCCTCAAACTCATGCACTGAAACTCATGCCCTGAATCTCATGCCCTGAAACACCTGCACTGAATCTCCTGCCTTAAAAATCATGCCCTGAATCTCATGCCCTGAATCTCATGCCCTGAAACTCATGCCCTGAACCTCATTCCCTGAAACTCAAGCCCTGAATCTCATGCCCTGAAACTCATGCCCTAAATCACATACCCTGAAACTCCTGCCCTGAAACTCATGCACTGAAACTCATGCCCTGAATCACATGCCCTAAAACTCATGCCCTGAATAATCTGCCCAGAAACTCATGCCCTGAATTACATGCCCTGAAATACCTGCCCTGAATCTCATGCCCTGAAACTCATGCCCTGAATCTCATGCCCTGAAACTCCTGCACTGAAACTCATGCCATGAATCTCATATCCTGAAACTCACGCCCTGAATTTCATACCCTGAAACTCCTGCCTTGAAACGCATGCCCTGAAACTCATGCCCTGAATCTCCTGTCCTAAAACTCATGCCCTGAATCTCATGTCCTGAATCTCATGCCCTGAAACTCCTGCACTGAAACACCTGCCCTGAATCTCCTGCCCTGAAACTCATGCCCTGAATCTCATGCCCTGAATCTCACGCTCTGAAACTCGTGCACTGAATCTCATGACCTCAAGTTACTGCACTGAAACTCATGCCCTGAATCTCATGTCCTGAAACTCCTGCACTGAAACACCTGCCCTGAATCTCCTGCCTTGAAAATCATGACCTGAATCTCATGCCCTGAATCTCATGCTCTGAAACTCGTGCACTGAATCTCATGCCCTCAAGTTCCTGCACTGAAACTCAAGCCCTGAATCTCATGCCCTGAAACTCATGCCCTGAACCTCATGCCCTGAAACTCAAGCCCTGAATCTCATGCCCTGAAACTCGTGCACTGAATCTCATGCCCTCAAGTTCCTGCACTGAAACTCAAGCCCTGAATCATCTGCCCAGAAACTCATGCCCTGAATTACATGCCCTGAAATACCTGTCCTGAATCTCATGCCCTGAAACTGATGCACTGAATCTCATGCCCAGAAACTCCTGCCCTCAAACTCATGCACTGAAACTCATGCCCTGAATCTCATGCCTTGAAACTCCTGCCCTCAAACTCATGCACTGAAACTCATGCCCTGAATCTCATGCCCTGAAACACCTGCACTGAAACTCATGCCATGAATCTCATATCCTGAAACTCACGCCTTGAATCACATGCCCTGAAACTCCTGCCCTGAAACTCATGCCCTGAAACTCATGCCCTGAAACTCATGCCCTGAATCTCATGCCCTGAATCTCGTGCCCTGAAACTCATGCCCTAAATCACATACCCTGAAACTCCTGCCCTGAAAATCATGCCCAGAATCTCAAGCCCTGAATCTCATGCCCTGAAACTCATGCCCTACATCACATACCCTGAAACTCCTGCCCTGAAACTCATGCACTGAAACTCATGCCCTGAATCACATGCCCTAAAACTCATGCCCTGAATCATCTGCCCAGAAACTCATGCCCTGAATTACATGCCCTGAAATACCTGCCCAGAATCTCATGCCCTGAAACTCATGCCCTTAATCTCATGCCCTAAAACTCCTGCTCTCAAACTCATGCACTGAAACTCATGCCCTGAATCTCATGCCTTGAAACTCCTGCCCTCAAACTCATGCACTGAAACTCATGCCCTGAATCTCATGCCCTGAAACACCTGCACTGAAACTCATGCCATGAATCTCATATCCTGAAACTCACGCCTTGAATCACATGCCCTGAAACTCCTGCCCTGAAACTCATGCCCTGAAACTCATGCCCTGAAACTCATGCCCTGAATCACATGCCCTGAATCTCGTGCCCTGAAACTCCTGCACTGAAACACCTGCCCTGAATCTCCTGCCCTGAAAATGAAGCATTGAATCTCATGCCCTGAATCTCATGCCCTGAAACTCATGCCCTGAAACTCATGCCCTGAATCTCCTGTCCTGAAACTCATGCCCTGAATCTCATGCCCTGAATCTCATGCCCTGAAACTCCTCCACTGAAACACCTGCCCTGAATCTCCTGCCCTGAAAATCATGCCCTGAATCTCATGCCCTGAATCTCATGCTCTGAAACTCATGCCCTGAATCTCATGCCCTGAAACTCCTGCACTGAAACTCATGCCATGAATCTCATATCCTGAAACTCACGCCCTGAATCACATGCCCTGAAACTCCTGCCCTGAAACTCATGCCCTGAAACTCATGCCCTGAATTTCCTGTCCTGAAACTCATGCCCTGAATCTCATGTCTGAATCTCATGCCCTGAAACTCCTGCACTGAAACTCATGCCCTGAATCTCATGCCCTGAATCTCACGCTCTGAAACTCGTGCACTGAATCTCATGACCTCAAGTTACTGCACTGAAACTCATGCCCTGAATCTCATGTCCTGAAACTCCTGCACTGAAACACCTGCCCTGAATCTCCTGCCTTGAAAATCATGACCTGAATCTCATGCCCTGAATCTCATGCTCTGAAACTCGTGCACTGAATCTCATGCCCTCAAGTTCCTGCACTGAAACTCAAGCCCTGAATCTCATGCCCTGAAACTCATGCCCTGAACCTCATGCCCTGAAACTCAAGCCCTGAATATCATGCCCTGAAACTCATGCCCTAAATCACATACCCTGAAACTCCTGCCCTGAAACTCATGCACTGAAACTCATGCCCTGAATCACATGCCCTAAAACTCATGCCCTGAATCATCTGCCCAGAAACTCATGCCCTGAATTACATGCCCTGAAATACCTGCCCTGAATCTCATGCCCTGAAACTCATGCCCTGAATCTCATGCCCTGAAACTCCTGCCCTCAAACTCATGCACTGAAACTCATGCCCTGAATCTCATGCCTTGAAACTCCTGCCCTCAAACTCATGCACTGAAACTCATGCCCTGAATCTCATGCCCTGAAACACCTGCACTGAAACTCATGCCATGAATCACATATTCTGAAACTCACGCCTTGAATCACATGCCCTGAAACTCCTGCCCTGAAACTCATGCGTGAGATTCAGGGCATGAGTTTCAGTGCATGAGTTTGAGGGCAGGAGTTTCAAGGCATGAGTTTCAGGGCATGAGTTTCAGTGCATAAGTTTGAGGGCAGGAGTTTCAGGGCATGAGATTCAGGGCATGAGTTTCAGGGCATGAGATTCAGGGCAGGTATTTCAGGGCATGTAATTGAGGGCATGAGTTTCTGGGCAGATGATTCAGGGCAGGAGTTTCAAGGCATGAGATTCAGGGCATGAGTTTCAGTGCATGAGTTTGAGGGCAGGAGTTTTAGGGCATGAGATTAAGGGCATGAGTTTCAGGGCATGAGATTCAGGGCAGGTATTTCAGGGCATGTAATTCAGGGCATGAGTTTCTGGGCAGATGATTCAGGGCATGAGTTTTAGGGCATGTGATTCAGGGCATGAGTTTCAGTGCATGAGTTTCAGGGCAGGAGTTTCAGGGTATGTGATGTAGGGCATGAGTTTCAGGGCATGAGATTCAGGGCTTGAGATTCTGGGCATGATTTTCAGGGCAGGAGTTTCAGGGTATGTGATTTAGGGCATGAGTTTCAGGGCACGAGATTCAGGGCATGAGATTCAGGGCATGAGTTTCAGGGCATGAGTTTCAGGGCATGAGTTTCAGGGCAGGAGTTTCAGGGCATGTGATTCAAGGCGTGAGTTTCAGGATATGAGATTCATGGCATGAGTTTCAGTGCAGGTGTTTCAGGGCATGAGATTCAGGGCATGAGTTTCAGTGCATGAGTTTGAGGGCAGGAGTTTCTGGGCATGAGATTCAGTGCATCAGTTTCAGGGCATGAGATTCAGGGCAGGTATTTCAGGGCATGTAATTCAGGGCATGAGTTTCTGGGCAGATGATTCAGGGCTTGAGTTTCAGTGCAGGAACTTGAGGGCATGAGATTCAGTGCACGAGTTTCAGGGCATGAGATTCAGGGCTTGAGTTTCAGGGCATGAGGTTCAGGGCATGAGTTTCAGGGCATGAGATTCGCTTGAGTTTCAGTGCAGGAACTTGAGGGCATGAGATTCAGTGCACGAGTTTCAGAGCATGAGATTCAGGGCATGAGATTCAGGTCATGATTTTCAAGGCAGGAGATTCAGGGCAGGTGTTTCAGTGCAGGAGTTTCAGGACATGAGATTCAGGGCATGAGTTTCAGTGCAGTAACTTGAGGTCATGAGATTCAGTGCACGAGTTTCAGAGCGTGAGATTCAGGCATGAGATTCAGGGCATGAGTTTCAGGGCAGGAGATTCAGGGCAGGTGTTTCAGTGCAGGAGTTTCAGGGCATGAGATTCAGGACATGAGATTCAGGGCATGAGTTTTAGGACAGGAGATTCAGGGCATGAGTTTCAGGGCATGCGTTTCAAGGCAGGAGTTTCAGGGTATGAAATTCAGGGCGTGAGTTTCAGGATATGAGATTCATGGCATGAGTTTCAGTGCAGGAGTTTCAGGGCATGAGATTCAGGGCATGAGTTTCAGGGCATGAGATTCAGGGCAGGTATTTCAGGCATGTAATTCAGGGCATGAGTTTCTGGGCAGATTATTCAGGGCATGAGTTTTAGGGCATGTGATTCAGGGCATGAGTTTCAGTGCATGAGTTTCAGGGCAGGAGTTTCAGGGTATGTGATTTAGGGCATGAGTTTCAGGGCATGAGATTCAGGGCTTGAGTTTCAGGGAATGAGGTTCAGGGCATGAGTTTCAGGGCATGAGATTCAGGGCATGAGATTCAGGGCATGATTTTTAAGGCAGGAGATTCAGTGCAGGTGTTTCAGGGGCATGAGATTCAGGGCATGAGTTTCAGTGCATGAGTTTGAGGGCAGGAGTTTTAGGGCATGAGATTAAGGGCATGAGTTTCAGGGCATGAGATTCAGGGCAGGTATTTCAGGGCATGTAATTCAGGGCATGAGTTTCTGGGCAGATGATTCAGGGCATGAGTTTCAGGGCATGAGCTTCAGGGCAGGAGTTTCAGGGCATGTAATTCAGGGCGTGAGTTTCAGGATATGAGATTCATGGCATGAGTTTCAGTGCATGAGTTTGAGGGCAGGAGTTTCAGGGCATTAGATTCAGGGCATGAGTTTCAGGGCATGAGATTCAGGGCAGGTATTTCAGGGCATGTAATTCCGGGCATGAGTTTCTGGGCAGATGATTCAGGGCATGAGTTTCAGGGCATGAGTTTCAGGGCAGGAGTTTCAGGGCATGTAATTCAGGGCGTGAGTTTCAGGATATGAGATTCATGGCATGAGTTTCAGTGCATGAGTTTGAGGGCAGGAGTTTCAGGGCATTAGATTCAGGGCTGAGTTTCAGGGCATGAGATTCAGGGCAGGGTATTTCAGGGCATGTAATTCAGGGCATGAGTTTCTGGGCAGATGATTCAGGGCAGGAGTTTTAGGGCATGTGATTCAGGGCATGAGTTTCAGTGCATGAGTTTCAGAGCAGGAGTTTCAGGGCATGAGATTCAGGGCATGAGTTTCTGGGCAGATGATTCAGGGCAGGAGTTTTAGGGCATGTGATTCAGGCCATGAGTTTCAGTGCATGAGTTTCAGGGCAGGAGTTTCAGGGTATGTGATTTAGGGCAAGAGATTCAGGGCATGAGATTCAGGGCTTGAGTTTCAGGGCATGAGGTTCAGGGCATGAGTTTCAGGGCATGAGATTCAGGGCATGAGTTTCAGTGCAGGAACTTGAGGGCATGAGATTCAGTGCAAGAGTTTTAGAGCATGAGATTCAGGGCTTCATTTTCAGGGCAGGAGATTCAGGGCAGGTGTTTCAGTGCAGGAGTTTCAGGGCACGAGTTTCAGGGCATGAGATTCAGGGCATGAGTTTCAGTGCATGAGTTTCAGGGCATGAGTTTCAGGGCAGGAGTTTCAGGGCATGTGATTCAAGGCGTGAGTTTCAGGATATGAGATTCATGGCATGAGTTTCAGTGCAAGTGTTTCGGGGCATGAGATTCAGGGCATGAGTTTCAGTGCATGAGTTTGAGGGCAGGAGTTTCAAGGCATGAGATTCAGGGCATGAGTTTCAGTGCATGAGTTTGAGCGCAGGAGTTTCAGGGCATGAGATTCAGGGCATGAGTTTCAGGGCATGAGATTCAGGGCATGATTTTTAGGACAGGAGATTCAGGGCATGAATTTCAGGGCATGAGTTTCAGGGCATGAGTTTCAGGGCAGGAGTTTCAGGGCAGGAGTTTCAGGGCATGTAATTCAGGGCGTGAGTTTCAGGATATGAGATTCATGGCATGAGTTTCAGTGCAGGAGTACCAGGGCACGAAGATTCGGAGCATGAGTTTCAGGGCATGAGTTTCAGGGCATGAGATTCAGGGCAGGTGTTTCAGTGCAGGAGTTTCAGGGCACGAGATTCAGGGCATGAGATTCAGAGCATGAGTTTCAGAGCATGAGTTTCAGGGCATGAGTTTCAGGGCAGGAGTTTCAGGGCAGGTGATTCAAGGCGTGAGTTTCAGGATATGAGATTCATGGCATGAGTTTCAGTGCAGGTGTTTCAGGGCATGAGATTCAGGGCATGAGTTTCAGTGCATGAGTTTGAGGGCAGGAGTTTCAAGGCATGAGATTCAGGGCATGAGTTTCAGTGCATGAGTTTGAGGGCAGGAGTTTCAGGGCATGAGATTCAGGGCATGAGTTTCAGGGCATGAGATTCAGGGCAGGTATTTCAGGGCATGTAATACAGGGCATGAGTTTCTGGGCAGATGATTCAGGGCATGAGTTTTAGGGCATGTGATTCAGGGCATGAGTTTCAGTGCATGAGTTTCAGGGCAGGAGTTTCAGAATATGTGATTTAGAGCATGAGTTTCAGGGCATGAGATTCAGGGCTTGAGTATCAGGGCATGAGGTTCAGGGCATGAGTTTCAGGGCATGAGATTCAGGGCATGAGTTTCAGTGCAGGAACTTGAGGGCATGAGATTCAGTGCACGAGTTTCAGAGCATGAGATTCAGGGCATGAGATTCAGGGCATGAGTTTCAGGGCATGAGATTCAGGGCAGGTATTTCAGGGCATGTAATTCAGGGCATGAGTTTCTGGCAGATGATTCAGGGCAGGAATTTTAGTGCATGTGATTCAGGGCATGAGTTTCAGTGCATGAGTTTCAGGGCAGTAGTTTCAGGGTATGTGATTTAGGGCATGAGTTTCAGGGCATGAGATTCAGGGCATGAGTTTCAGCGCAGGAGTTTTAGGGCATGTGATTCAGGGCATGAGTTTGAGTGCATGAGTTTCAGGGCAGGAGTTTCAGGGTATGTGAATTAGGGCATGAGTTTCAGGGCATGAGATTCAGGGCTTGAGTTTCAGGGCATGAGATTCAGGGCATGAGTTTCAGGGCATGAGATTCAGGGCATGAGTTTCAGAGCATGAGATTCAGGGCATGAGATTCAGGGCATGATTTTCAGGGCAGGAGATTCAGGGCGGGTGTTTCAGTGCAGGAGTTTCAGGGCATGAGATTCAGGGCATGAGATTCAGGGCATTAGTTCAGGACAGGAGATTCAGGGCATGAGTTTCAGGGCACGAGATTCAAGGCGTGAGTTTCAGGATATGAGATTCATGGCATGAGTTTCAGTGCAGGTGTTTCAGGGCATGAGATTCAGGGCATGAGTTTCAGTGCATGAGTTTGAGGGCAGGAGTTTCAAGGCATGAGATTCAGGGCATGAGTTTCAGTGCATAAGTTTGAGGGCAGGAGTTTCAGGGCATGAGATTCAGGGCATGAGTTTCAGGGCATGAGATTCAGGGCAGGTATTTCAGGGCATGTAATTGAGGGCATGAGTTTCTGGGCAGATGATTCAGGGCATGAGTTTTAGGGGCATGTGATTCAGGGCATGAGTTTCAGTGCATGTTTTTCAGGGCAGGAGTTTCAGGGTATGTGATGTAGGGCATGAGTTTCAGGGCATGAGATTCAGGGCTTGAGATTCAGGGCATGAGTTTCAGAGCATGAGATTCATGGCATGAGATTCAGGGCATGATTTTCAGGGCAGGAGATTCAGGGCAGGTGTTTCAGTGCAGGAGTTTCAGGGCATGAGATTCAGGGCATGAGATTCAGGGCATGAGTTTCAGGACAGGAGATTCAGGGCATGAGTTTCAGGGCATGAGTTTCAGGGCATGAGATTCAGGGCATGAGATTCAGGGCTTCATTTTCAGGGCAGGAGTTTCAGGGCAGGTGTTTCAGTGCAGGAGTTTCATGGCACGAGATTCAGGGCATGAGATTCCGGGCATGAGTTTCAGGGCATGAGTTTCAGGGCATGAGTTTCAGGGCAGGAGTTTCAGGGCATGTGATTCAAGGCATGAATTTCAGTGCATGAGTTTCAGGGCAGAGGTTTCAGGGATGAGATTTAGGGCATGAGTGTTCAGGGCATGAGATTCAGGCTTGAGTTTCAGGGCATGAGTTTCAGGCATGAGTTTCAGGCATGAGTTCAGGGCTTGAGTTCAGTGCAGGACTTGAGGGCATGAGATTCAGGTCAGGGTTTCAGCGAGTTGATTCAGAGCATGAGTTCAGGCATGTCAGTTTCAGGGCATGAGTTTCAGGGCATGAGTTTCAGGGCATGGAGTTTCAGGGCTTGTGAGTTTCAGGCATGTGAGTCAGGTTGGCTGAAGTCGGAGATTTCATGGCATGAGCCAGGAGTTCATGGCATGGAGTTTCAGTGCATGAGTTTCAGGGCATGAGTTGCAGGCTTGTTCAGCAGGAGTTTCAGGCATGAGATTCAGGCATGAGTTTCAGTGCATGAGTTTCAGGGCATGAAGTTTCAGGGCATGAGTTTCAGGGCATGAGTTTCAGGGCATGAGATCAGGGCATGCTTAGTTTCAGGGCATGAGTTTCAGGGCTGATTTCAGGGCAGAGTTTCAGGGCATGAGTTTCAGGGCATGAGTTCAGGCGTGAGTTCGGTTCAGGCAGGAGTTTCAGGGCAAGAGTTCAGGCATGAGTTCATGGCAAGGTTCGGCATGAGTTCAGGGCAGGAGTGTCAGGGCATGAGATTCAGGCAGAGTTTCAGTGCTGAGTTTCAGGGCACGAGATTCAGGGCAGGGTTCAGTGCAGAGATTCAGGGAGTTTCAGGGCATGAGTTCAGGCATGAGTCAGCTGGTTTCAGGGCAGGAGTTTCAGGGCAGGATCAGGCGTGAGTTTCAGGATATGAGATTCATGCATGAGTTTCAGTGCAGGTGTTTCAGGGCATGAGATTCAGGGCATGAGTTTCAGTGCATGAGTTGAGGGCAGGAGTTTCAAGGCATGAGGAGTTCAGGGCATGAGTTTCAGTGCATGAGTTTGAGGGCAGGAGTTTCAGGGCATGAGATGTCAGGGCATGAGTTCAGGGCAAGGTGAGATTCAGGGCAGGTATTTCAGGGCATGAGATACAGGGCAGAGTTTCTGGGCAGAGTTATCAGGGCATGAGTTTTCAGGGCATGTGATTCAGTGCATGAGTTCGGCATGGTCAGGGCTGAGATTTTCAGAATATGTGATTTAGAGCATGAGTTTCAGGGCATGAGATTGGGCAGGGCTTGAGTATCAGGGCATGAGGTTCAGGGCATGAGTTTCAGGGCAGAGTTGAGGGCATGAGATTCAGTGCATGCAGTGCAGAACTTGAGGGCATGAGATAGTGCACGAGTTTCAGAGCATGAGATTCAGGGCATGAGATTTCAGGGCATGAGATTCAGGGCATGTGAGATTCAGGGCAGGTAGTTTCAGGGCATGTGAGATTCAGGGCAGGAGTTTCTGTGCAGTGATTCAGGGCAGGAAGTTTAGTGCATGTGATTCAGGGCATGTAGTTTCAGGTGCATGAGTTTCAGGGCATGAGTTTCAGGTGGCATGAGTTTCAGGGCATGAGTCAGGGCATGAGTTCAGCGCAGGAGTTTTAGGGCATGTGATTCAGGGCATGAGTTGAGGTGCATGAGTTCAGGGCAGGAGTTTCAGGGCTTGAGATTCAGGGCATGAGTTTCAGGCATTGAGATTCAGGCTGAGTTTCAGGGCATGAGATTCAGGGCATGAGTTTCAGGCATGAGATTCAGGGCAGAGTCAGGGCATGAGTTTGGCAGGATCGAGCTGAGTTTCAGGGCAGAGATTGCAGGGCATGATTTTCAGGGCAGGAGATTCAGGGCAGGTGTTTCAGTGCAGGAGTTTCAGGGCATGAGATTCAGGGCATGAGATTCAGGGCATGAGGTTGCAGGACAGGAGATTCAGGCATGAGTTTCAGATGCAGGTGAGTTTCAGGGCATGAGATTCAGGCATGAGTTTCAGTGCAGGAGTTGTCAGGAGTTCAGGCATGAGATTCAGGCATGAGTTTCAGTGCATGAGATTCGAGGGCAGGAGTTTCAGGCATGAGATTCAGGGCATGAGTTTCAGGGCAGAAGTTGAGGCAGGAGTTTCAGGGCAGAGATTCAGGCATGTAGATTCAGGGCATGTAGTGTCAGGGCTGATGATTCAGGGCATGAGTTTTCTGGCATGATGATTCAGGCATGAGTTTAGTGCATGTTTTCAGGGCAGGAGTTTCAGTGCATGTTTTTCTGGGCAGGAGTTTCATGAGTGCTTGAGGGCATGGCTTGAGGAAGGCTAGATTCAGGGCATGAGTTCAGAGCATGAGATTTCAGGGCATGAGATTCAGGGCATGATTTCAGGGCAGGAGATTCAGGGCAGGGTGATTCAGTGCAGGAGTTTCAGGGCATGAGATTCAGGGCATGAGATTCAGGGCATGAGTTTCAGGACAGGAGATTCAGGGCATGAGTTTCAGGGCATGAGTTTCAGGGCATGAGATTCAGGGCATGAGATTCAGGGCTTCATTTTCAGGGCAGGAGTTTCAGGGCAGGTGTTTCAGTGCAGGAGTTTCATGGCACGAGGATTCAGGGCATGAGATTCCGGGCATGAGTTTCAGGGCATGAGTTTCAGGGCATGAGTTTCAGGGCAGGAGTTTCAGGGCATGTGATTCAAGGCATGAGTTTCAGTGCATGAGTTTCAGGGCAGGAGTTTCAGGGTATGTGATTTAGGGCATGAGTTTCAGGGCATGAGATTCAGGGCTTGAGTTTCAGGGGCATGAGGTTCAGGGCATGAGTTTCAGGGCATGAGATTCAGGGCTTGAGTTTCAGTGCAGGAACTTGAGGGCATGAGATTCAGTGCACGAGTTTCAGAGCATGAGATTCAGGGCATGAGATTCAGGTCATGATTTTCAAGGCAGGAGATTCAGGGCAGGTGTTTCAGTGCAGGAGTTTCAGGACATGAGATTCAGGGCATGAGTTTCAGTGCAGTAACTTGAGGTCATGAGATTCAGTGCACGAGTTTCAGAGCGTGAGATTCAGGGCATGAGATTCAGGGCATGAGTTTCAGTGCAGGAGTTTCAGGGCATGAGATTTAGACATGAGATTCAGGGCATGAGTTTCAGGACAGGAAATTCAGGGCATGAGTTTCAGGGCATGAGTTTCAGGGCAGGAGTTTCAGGGCATGTGATTCAGGGCGTGAGTTTCAGGATATGAGA
>NW_027277479.1:0-27797 GCF_030028105.1 Mobula birostris
ACACCATCAGTCACCATGGGAACTTGTCACACTCTCAGTCTACAAGGGAACTTGTCGCACTCTTAGTCTCCATGGATGGGGAACTTGTCGCACTCTCAGTCTCCATGGGAGCTTGTCACAATCTCAGTCTACATGGGAACATGTCACACTCTCAGTCTACATGGGAATTTGTCACACGCTCAGTCTCCATGGGGACTTGTCACACTCTCGGTCTCCATGGGATCTTGTCACACTCTCGGTCTCCAAGGGAACTTGTCACACTCTCAGTCTCCATGGGAACTTGTCACACTCTCAGTCTCCATGGGAACTTGTCACACTCTCAGTCTCCATGGGAACATGTCACACTCTCAGTCTCCATGGGAACTTGTCACACTTTCAGTCTACACGGGAGCTTCTCACACTCTCAATCTCTACGGGAACATGTCACACTCTCAGTCTCCACGGGAACTTGTCACACCCTCAGTCTCCATGGGAACTTGTCACACTTTCAGTCTCCGTGAGAACTTATCACACTCGAAGTCTCCAAGGGAACTTGTCAGGCGCTCAGACTCCATGGGATCTTGTCACACTCTCAGTCTCCACGGGAACATGTCACACTCTCAGTCTCCATGGGAACTTGTCACACTTTCAGTCTACACGGGAGCTTCTCACACTCTCAATCTCCACGGGAACATGTCACACTCTCAGTCTCCACGGGAACTTGTCACACCCTCAGTCTCCATGGGAACTTGTCACACTTTAAGTCTCCGTGACAACTTCTCACACTCGAAGTCTCCAAGGGAACTTGTCAGGCGCTCAGACTCCATGGGAACTTGTCACACTCTCAGTCTACATGGGAACTTGTCACACTCTCAGTCTACATGGGAACCTGTCACACTCTCAGTCTCCATGGAAACTTGTCACACTGTCAGTCTCCATGGGAACATGTCACACTCTCAGTCTCCATGGGAACTTGTCACACTCTCAGTCTACATGGGAACGTGTCACACCATCAGTCACCATGGGAACTTGTCACACTCTCAGTCTACAAGGGAACTTGTCGCACTCTTAGTCTCCATGGATGGGGAACTTGTCGCACTCTCAGTCTCCATGGGAACTTGTCACACTCTCAGTCTACATGGGAACGTGTCACACCATCAGTCACCATGGGAACTTGTCGCACTCTCAGTCTCCATGGGAGCTTGTCACAATCTCAGTCTACATGGGAACATGTCACACTCTCAGTCTACATGGGAATTTGACACACGCTCAGTCTCCATGGGGACTTGTCACACTCTCGGTCTCCATGGGATCTTGTCACACTCTCGGTCTCCAAGGGAACTTGTCACACTCTCAGTCTCCATGGGAACTTGTCACACTCTCAGTCTCCATGGAAACTTGTCACACTCTCAGTCTCCATGGGAACATGTCACACTCTCAGTCTCCATGGGAACTTGTCACACTTTCAGTCTACACGGGAGCTTCTCACACTCTCAATCTCTACGGGAACATGTCACACTCTCAGTCTCCACGGGAACTTGTCACACCCTCAGTCTCCATGGGAACTTGTCACACTTTCAGTCTCCGTGAGAACTTATCACACTCGAAGTCTCCAAGGGAACTTGTCAGGCGCTCAGACTCCATGGGATCTTGTCACACTCTCAGTCTACATGGGAACTTGTCACACTCTCAGTCTACATGGGAACCTGTCACACTCTCAGTCTCCATGGAAACTTGTCACACTGTCAGTCTCCATGGGAACATGTCACACTCTCAGTCTCCATGGGAACTTGTCACACTCTCAGTCTACATGGGAACGTGTCACACCATCAGTCACCATGGGAACTTGTCACACTCTCAGTCTACAAGGGAACTTGTCGCACTCTTAGTCTCCATGGATGGGGAACTTGTCGCACTCTCAGTCTCCATGGGAACTTGTCACACTCTCAGTCTACATGGGAACGAGTCACACCATCAGTCACCATGGGAACTTGTCACCCTCTCAGTCTACAAGGGAACTTGTCGCACTCTTAGTCTCCATGGATGGGGAACTTGTCGCACTCTCAGTCTCCATGGGAACTTGTCACAATCTCAGTCTACATGGGAACATGTCACACTCTCAGTCTACATGGGAATTTGTCACACGCTCAGTCTCCATGGGGACTTGTCACACTCTCGGTCTCCATGGGATCTTGTCACACTCTCAGTCTCCATGGGAACTTGTCACACTCTCAGTCTAAATGGAAACTTGTCACACTCTCAGTCTCCATGGGAACATGTCACACTCTCAGTCTCCATGGGAACTTGTCACACTCTCAGTCTCCAGGGGAACTTGTCAGACTCTCAGTCTACATGGGAACTTGTCACACTCTCAGTCTACATGGGAATTTGTCACACTCTCAATCTCCACGGGAACATGTCACACTCTAAGTCTCCACGGGAACTTGTCACACCCTCAGTCTCCATGGGAACTTGTCACACTTTCAGTCTCCGTGAGAACTTCTCACACTCGAAGTCTCCAAGGGAACTTGTCAGGCGCTCAGTCTCCATGGGAACCTGTCACACTCTCAGTCTCCATGGGAACTTGTCACACTCTCAGTCTGCATGGGAACTTGTCACACTCTCAGTCTACATGGGAATTTGTCACACGCTCAGTCTCCATGGGAACTTGTCACACTCTCGGTCTCCATGGGAACTTGTCACACTCTAGGTCTCCATGGAAACTTGCAACATTCTCAGTCTCCATGGGAACTTGTCACACTCTCAGTCTCCATGGGAACTTGTCACACTCTCAGTCTACTTGGGAACTTGTCACACTTTCAGTCTACATGGGAGCTTCTCACACTCTCAGTCTCCACGGGAACATGTCACACTCTCAGTCTCCATGGGAACTTGTCACACTTTCAGTCTACACGGGAGCTTCTCACACTCTCAATCTCCACGGGAACATGTCACACTCTCAGTCTCCACGGGAACTTGTCACACCCTCAGTCTCCATGGGAACTTGTCACACTTTAAGTCTCCGTGACAACTTCTCACACTCGAAGTCTCCAAGGGAACTTGTCAGGCGCTCAGACTCCATGGGAACTTGTCACACTCTCAGTCTACATGGGAACTTGTCACACTCTCAGTCTACATGGGAACCTGTCACACTCTCAGTCTCCATGGAAACTTGTCACACTGTCAGTCTCCATGGGAACATGTCACACTCTCAGTCTCCATGGGAACTTGTCACACTCTCAGTCTACATGGGAACGTGTCACACCATCAGTCACCATGGGAACTTGTCACACTCTCAGTCTACAAGGGAACTTGTCGCACTCTTAGTCTCCATGGATGGGGAACTTGTCGCACTCTCAGTCTCCATGGGAACTTGTCACACTCTCAGTCTACATGGGAACGTGTCACACCATCAGTCACCATGGGAACTTGTCACACTCTCAGTCTACAAGGGAACTTGTCGCACTCTTAGTCTCCATGGATGGGGAACTTGTCGCACTCTCAGTCTCCATGGGAGCTTGTCACAATCTCAGTCTACATGGGAACATGTCACACTCTCAGTCTACATGGGAATTTGTCACACGCTCAGTCTCCATGGGGACTTGTCACACTCTCGGTCTCCATGGGATCTTGTCACACTCTCGGTCTCCAAGGGAACTTGTCACACTCTCAGTCTCCATGGGAACTTGTCACACTCTCAGTCTCCATGGGAACATGTCACACTCTCAGTCTCCATGGGAACTTGTCACACTTTCAGTCTACACGGGAGCTTCTCACACTCTCAATCTCTACGGGAACATGTCACACTCTCAGTCTCCACGGGAACTTGTCACACCCTCAGTCTCCATGGGAACTTGTCACACTTTCAGTCTCCGTGAGAACTTATCACACTCGAAGTCTCCAAGGGAACTTGTCAGGCGCTCAGACTCCATGGGATCTTGTCACACTCTCGGTCTCCATGGGAACTTGTCACACTCTAGGTCTCCATGGAAACTTGCAACATTCTCAGTCTCCATGGGAACTTGTCACACTCTCAGTCTCCACGGGAACTTGTCACACCCTCAGTCTCCATGGGAACTTGTCACACTTTAAGTCTCCGTGACAACTTCTCACACTCGAAGTCTCCAAGGGAACTTGTCAGGCGCTCAGACTCCATGGGAACTTGTCACACTCTCAGTCTACATGGGAACTTGTCACACTCTCAGTCTACATGGGAACCTGTCACACTCTCAGTCTCCATGGGAACTTGTCACACTCTCAGTCTACATGGGAACGTGTCACACCATCAGTCACCATGGGAACTTGTCACACTCTCAGTCTACAAGGGAACTTGTCGCACTCTTAGTCTCCATGGATGGGGAACTTGTCGCACTCTCAGTCTCCATGGGAACTTGTCACACTCTCAGTCTACATGGGAACGTGTCACACCATCAGTCACCATGGGAACTTGTCACACTCTCAGTCTACAAGGGAACTTGTCGCACTCTTAGTCTCCATGGATGGGGAACTTGTCGCACTCTCAGTCTCCATGGGAGCTTGTCACAATCTCAGTCTACATGGGAACATGTCACACTCTCACTCTACATGGGAATTTGTCACACGCTCAGTCTCCATGGGGACTTGTCACACTCTCGGTCTCCATGGGATCTTGTCACACTCTCAGTCTCCATGGGAACATGTCACACTCTCAGTCTCCATGGGAACTTGTCACACTCTCAGTCTCCAGGGGAACTTGTCAGACTCTCAGTCTACATGGGAACTTGTCACACTCTCAGTCTACATGGGAATTTGTCACACTCTCAATCTCCACGGGAACATGTCACACTCTAAGTCTCCACGGGAACTTGTCACACCCTCAGTCTCCATGGGAACTTGTCACACTTTCAGTCTCCGTGAGAACTTCTCACACTCGAAGTCTCCAAGGGAACTTGTCAGGCGCTCAGTCTCCATGGGAACCTGTCACACTCTCAGTCTCCATGGGAACTTGTCACACTCTCAGTCTGCATGGGAACTTGTCACACTCTCAGTCTACATGGGAATTTGTCACACGCTCAGTCTCCATGGGAACTTGTCACACTCTCGGTCTCCATGGGAACTTGTCACACTCTAGGTCTCCATGGAAACTTGCAACATTCTCAGTCTCCATGGGAACTTGTCACACTCTCAGTCTCCATGGGAACTTGTCACACTCTCAGTCTACTTGGGAACTTGTCACACTTTCAGTCTACATGGGAGCTTCTCACACTCTCAGTCTCCACGGGAACATGTCACACTCTCAGTCTCCATGGGAACTTGTCACACTTTCAGTCTACACGGGAGCTTCTCACACTCTCAATCTCCACGGGAACATGTCACACTCTCAGTCTCCACGGGAACTTGTCACACCCTCAGTCTCCATGGGAACTTGTCACACTTTAAGTCTCCGTGACAACTTCTCACACTCGAAGTCTCCAAGGGAACTTGTCAGGCGCTCAGACTCCATGGGAACTTGTCACACTCTCAGTCTACATGGGAACTTGTCACACTCTCAGTCTACATGGGAACCTGTCACACTCTCAGTCTCCATGGAAACTTGTCACACTGTCAGTCTCCATGGGAACATGTCACACTCTCAGTCTCCATGGGAACTTGTCACACTCTCAGTCTACATGGGAACGTGTCACACCATCAGTCACCATGGGAACTTGTCACACTCTCAGTCTACAAGGGAACTTGTCGCACTCTTAGTCTCCATGGATGGGGAACTTGTCGCACTCTCAGTCTCCATGGGAACTTGTCACACTCTCAGTCTACATGGGAACGTGTCACACCATCAGTCACCATGGGAACTTGTCACACTCTCAGTCTACAAGGGAACTTGTCGCACTCTTAGTCTCCATGGATGGGGAACTTGTCGCACTCTCAGTCTCCATGGGAGCTTGTCACAATCTCAGTCTACATGGGAACATGTCACACTCTCAGTCTACATGGGAATTTGTCACACGCTCAGTCTCCATGGGGACTTGTCACACTCTCGGTCTCCATGGGATCTTGTCACACTCTCGGTCTCCAAGGGAACTTGTCACACTCTCAGTCTCCATGGGAACTTGTCACACTCTCAGTCTCCATGGGAACATGTCACACTCTCAGTCTCCATGGGAACTTGTCACACTTTCAGTCTACACGGGAGCTTCTCACACTCTCAATCTCTACGGGAACATGTCACACTCTCAGTCTCCACGGGAACTTGTCACACCCTCAGTCTCCATGGGAACTTGTCACACTTTCAGTCTCCGTGAGAACTTATCACACTCGAAGTCTCCAAGGGAACTTGTCAGGCGCTCAGACTCCATGGGATCTTGTCACACTCTCGGTCTCCATGGGAACTTGTCACACTCTAGGTCTCCATGGAAACTTGCAACATTCTCAGTCTCCATGGGAACTTGTCACACTCTCAGTCTCCACGGGAACTTGTCACACCCTCAGTCTCCATGGGAACTTGTCACACTTTAAGTCTCCGTGACAACTTCTCACACTCGAAGTCTCCAAGGGAACTTGTCAGGCGCTCAGACTCCATGGGAACTTGTCACACTCTCAGTCTCCATGGGAACTTGTCACACTCTCAGTCTACATGGGAACGTGTCACACCATCAGTCACCATGGGAACTTGTCACACTCTCAGTCTACAAGGGAACTTGTCGCACTCTTAGTCTCCATGGATGGGGAACTTGTCGCACTCTCAGTCTCCATGGGAACTTGTCACACTCTCAGTCTACATGGGAACGTGTCACACCATCAGTCACCATGGGAACTTGTCACACTCTCAGTCTACAAGGGAACTTGTCGCACTCTTAGTCTCCATGGATGGGGAACTTGTCGCACTCTCAGTCTCCATGGGAGCTTGTCACAATCTCAGTCTACATGGGAACATGTCACACTCTCACTCTACATGGGAATTTGTCACACGCTCAGTCTCCATGGGGACTTGTCACACTCTCGGTCTCCATGGGATCTTGTCACACTCTCGGTCTCCAAGGGAACTTGTCACACTCTCAGTCTCCATGGGAACTTGTCACACTCTCAGTCTCCATGGGAACATGTCACACTCTCAGTCTCCATGGGAACTTGTCACACTTTCAGTCTACACGGGAGCTTCTCACACTCTCAATCTCTACGGGAACATGTCACACTCTCAGTCTCCACGGGAACTTGTCACACCCTCAGTCTCCATGGGAACTTGTCACACTTTCAGTCTCCGTGAGAACTTATCACACTCGAAGTCTCCAAGGGAACTTGTCAGGCGCTCAGACTCCATGGGATCTTGTCACACTCTCAGTCTCCACGGGAACATGTCACACTCTCAGTCTCCATGGGAACTTGTCACACTTTCAGTCTACACGGGAGCTTCTCACACTCTCAATCTCCACGGGAACATGTCACACTCTCAGTCTCCACGGGAACTTGTCACACCCTCAGTCTCCATGGGAACTTGTCACACTTTAAGTCTCCGTGACAACTTCTCACACTCGAAGTCTCCAAGGGAACTTGTCAGGCGCTCAGACTCCATGGGAACTTGTCACACTCTCAGTCTACATGGGAACTTGTCACACTCTCAGTCTACATGGGAACCTGTCACACTCTCAGTCTCCATGGAAACTTGTCACACTGTCAGTCTCCATGGGAACATGTCACACTCTCAGTCTCCATGGGAACTTGTCACACTCTCAGTCTACATGGGAACGTGTCACACCATCAGTCACCATGGGAACTTGTCACACTCTCAGTCTACAAGGGAACTTGTCGCACTCTTAGTCTCCATGGATGGGGAACTTGTCGCACTCTCAGTCTCCATGGGAACTTGTCACACTCTCAGTCTACATGGGAACGTGTCACACCATCAGTCACCATGGGAACTTGTCGCACTCTCAGTCTCCATGGGAGCTTGTCACAATCTCAGTCTACATGGGAACATGTCACACTCTCAGTCTACATGGGAATTTGACACACGCTCAGTCTCCATGGGGACTTGTCACACTCTCGGTCTCCATGGGATCTTGTCACACTCTCGGTCTCCAAGGGAACTTGTCACACTCTCAGTCTCCATGGGAACTTGTCACACTCTCAGTCTCCATGGAAACTTGTCACACTCTCAGTCTCCATGGGAACATGTCACACTCTCAGTCTCCATGGGAACTTGTCACACTTTCAGTCTACACGGGAGCTTCTCACACTCTCAATCTCTACGGGAACATGTCACACTCTCAGTCTCCACGGGAACTTGTCACACCCTCAGTCTCCATGGGAACTTGTCACACTTTCAGTCTCCGTGAGAACTTATCACACTCGAAGTCTCCAAGGGAACTTGTCAGGCGCTCAGACTCCATGGGATCTTGTCACACTCTCAGTCTACATGGGAACTTGTCACACTCTCAGTCTACATGGGAACCTGTCACACTCTCAGTCTCCATGGAAACTTGTCACACTGTCAGTCTCCATGGGAACATGTCACACTCTCAGTCTCCATGGGAACTTGTCACACTCTCAGTCTACATGGGAACGTGTCACACCATCAGTCACCATGGGAACTTGTCACACTCTCAGTCTACAAGGGAACTTGTCGCACTCTTAGTCTCCATGGATGGGGAACTTGTCGCACTCTCAGTCTCCATGGGAACTTGTCACACTCTCAGTCTACATGGGAACGAGTCACACCATCAGTCACCATGGGAACTTGTCACCCTCTCAGTCTACAAGGGAACTTGTCGCACTCTTAGTCTCCATGGATGGGGAACTTGTCGCACTCTCAGTCTCCATGGGAACTTGTCACAATCTCAGTCTACATGGGAACATGTCACACTCTCAGTCTACATGGGAATTTGTCACACGCTCAGTCTCCATGGGGACTTGTCACACTCTCGGTCTCCATGGGATCTTGTCACACTCTCGGTCTCCAAGGGAACTTGTCACACTCTCAGTCTCCATGGGAACTTGTCACACTCTCAGTCTAAATGGAAACTTGTCACACTCTCAGTCTCCATGGGAACATGTCACACTCTCAGTCTCCATGGGAACTTGTCACACTCTCAGTCTACATGGGAACTTGTCACACTCTCAGTCTACATGAGAACTTGTCACACTCTCAGTCTCCTTGGGAAATTGTCACCCTCTCAGTCTCCATGGGAACTTGTCACACTCTCAGTCTCCATGAAAACTTGTTACACTCTCAGTCTAAATGGGAACCTGTCACACCATCAGACTCCATGGGAACTTGTCACACTCTCAGTCTACAAGGGAACTTGTCGCACTCTTAGTCTCCATGGATGGGGAACTTGTCGCACTCTCAGTCTCCATGGGAACTTGTCACACTCTCAGTCTACATGGGAACTTGTCACACTCTCAGTCTACATGGGAATTTGTCACACGCTAAGTCTCCATGGGGACTTGTCACACTCTCGGTCTCCATGGGAACTTGTCACACTCTCGGTCTCCAAGGGAACTTGTCACACTCTCAGTCTCCATGGGAACCTGTCACACTCTCAGTCTCCATGGATACTTGTCACACTCTCAGTCTACATGGGAACCTGTCTCACCATCAGCCTCCATGGGAACTTGTCACACTCTCAGTCTGCAAGGGAACTTGTCGCACTCTTAGTCTCCATGGATGGGGAACTTGTCGCACTGTCAGTCTCCATGGGAACTTGTCACATGCTCAGTCTGCATGGGAACTTGTCACACTCTCAGTCTACATGGGAATTTGTCACACGCTCAGTCTCCATGGGAACTTGTCACACTCTCGGTCTCCATGGGAACTTGTCACACTCTAGGTCTCCATGGAAACTTGACACACTCTCAGTCTTCATGGGAACTTGTCACACTCTCAGTCTCAATGGGAACTTGTCACACTCTCAGTCTACTTGGGAACTTGTCACACTCTCAGTCTACATGGGAACCTGTCACACCATCAGTCTCCATGGGAACTTGTCACACTCTCAGTCTACAAGGGAACTTGTCGCACTCTTAGTCTCCATGGAGAGGGAACTTGTCGCACTCTCAGTCTCCATGGGAACTTGTCAGACTCTCAGTCTACATGGGAACTTGTCACACTCGCAGTCTACATGGGAATTTGTCACACGCTCAGTCTCCATGGGAACTTGTCACACTCTCGGTCTCCATGGGAACTTGTCACGCTCTCGGTCTCCAAGGGAACTTGTCACACTCTAGGTATCCATGGAAACTTGTCACACTCTCAGTCTCCATGGGAATTTGTCAAACGCTCAGTCTCCATGGGAACTTGTCACACTCTCGGTCTCCATGGGAACTTGTCACACTCTAGGTCTCCATGGATACTTGTCACACTCTCAGTCTCCATGGGAACTTGTCACACTCTCAGTCTCCATGGGAACTTGTCACACTCTCAGTCTACTTGGGAACTTGTCACACTTTCAGTCTACACGGGAGCTTCTCACACTCTCAGTCTCCACGGGAACATGTCACACTCTCAGTCTCCACGGGAACTTGTCACACCTTCAGTCTCCATGGGAACTTGTCACACTTTCAGTCTCCTTGAGAACTTCTCACACTCTAAGTCTCCATGGGAACTTGTCAGGCGCTCAGACTCCATGGGAACTTGTCACACTCTCAGTCTACATGGGAACTTGTCACACTCTCAGTCTACATGGGAACCTGTCACACTCTCAGTCTCCATGGAAACTTGTCACACTCTCAGTCTCCATGGGAAACTGTCACACTCTCAGTCTCCATGGGAACTTGTCACACTCTCAGTCTACATGGGAACTTGTCACACTCTCAGTCTGCATGTGAATTTGTCACACGCTCAGTCTCCATGGGAACTTGTCACACTCTCAGTCTACATGGGAACCTGTCACACTCTCAGTCTCCATGGGAACTTGTCACACTCTCAGTCTCCATGGGAACTTGTCACACTCTCAGTCTACATGGGAACTTGTCACACTCTCAGTCTACATGTGAATTTGTCACACGCTCAGTCTCCATGGGAACTTGTCACACTCTCAGTCTACATGGGAACCTGTCACACTCTCAGTCTCCATGGGAACTTGTCACACTCTCAGTCTACATGGGAACGTGTCACACCATCAGTCACCATGGGAACTTGTCACACTCTCAGTCTACATGGGAACCTGTCACACTCTCAGTCTCCATGGAAACTTGTCACACTCTCAGTCTACATGGGAACCTGTCACACCATCAGACTCCATGGGAACTTGTCACACTCTCAGTCTACAAGGGAACTTGTCGCACTCTTAGTCTCCATGGATGGGGAACTTGTCGCACTCTCAGTCTCCATGGGAACTTGTCACACTCTCAGTCTACATGGGAACTTGTCACACTCTCAGTCTACATGGGAATTTGTCACACGCTCAGTCTCCATGGGAACTTGTCACACTCTCGGTCTCCATGGGAACTTGTCACACTCTAGGTCTCCATGGAAACTTGTCACACTCTCAGTCTCCATGGGAACTTGTCACACTCTCAGTCTACATGGGAACTTGTCACACTCTCAGACTCCATGGAAACTTGTCACACTCTCAGTCTCCATGAGAATTTGTCACACTCTCAGTCTCCATGGGAACTTGTCACACTCTCAGTCTCCATGGGAACTTGTCACACTCTCAGTCTACATGAGAACTTGTCACACTCTCAGTCTCCATGGGAACTTGTGACACTCTCAGTCTCCGTGGGAACTTGTCATACTCTCAGTCTCCGTGAGAACGTCTCACACTCTAAGTCTCCATGGGAACTTTTCAGGCGCTCAGACTCCATGGGAACTTGTCACACTCTCAGTCCACATGGGAACTTGTCACACTCTCAGTCTACATGGGAACCTGTCACACTCTCAGTCTCCATGGAAACGTGTCACACTCTCAGTCTACATGCGAACCTGTCACACCATCAGACTCCATGGGAACTTGTCACACTCTCAGTCTACAAGGGAACTTGTCGCACTCTTAGTCTCCATGGATGGGGAACTTGTCGCACTCTCAGTCTCCATGGGAACTTGTCACACTCTCAGTCTACATGGGAACTTGTCACACTCTCAGTCTACATGGGAATTTGTCACACGCTCAGTCTCCATGGGAACTTGTTACACTCTCGGTCTCCATGGGAACTTGTCACACTCTAGGTCTCAATGGAAACTTGTCACACTCTCAGTCTACTTGGGAACTTGTCACACTTTCAGTGTACATGGGAGCTTCTCACACTCTCAGTCTGCACGGGAACATGTCACACTCTCAGTCTCCATGGGAACTTGTCACACTTTCAGTCTACACGGGAGCTTCTCACACTCTCAGTCTCCACGGGAACATGTCACACTCTCAGTCTCCACGGGAACATGTCACACCCTCAGTCTCCATGGGAACTTGTCACACTTTCAGTCTCCGTGAGAACTTCTCACACACTAAGTCTCCATGGGAACTTGTCAGGCGCTCAGACTCCATGGGAACTTGTCACACTCTCAGTCTACATGGGAACTTGTCACACTCTCAGTCTACATGGGAACCTGTCACACTCTCAGTCTCCATGGAAACTTGTCACACTCTCAGTCTCCATGGGAACCTTTCACACTCTCAGTCTCCATGGGAACTTGTCACACTCTCAGTCTACATGGGAACTTGTCACACTCTCAGTCTACATGGGAACTTGTCACACTCTCGGTCTCCATGGGAACTTGTCACACTCTCGGTCTCCATGGGAACTTGTCACACTCTAGGTCTCCATGGAAACTTGACACACTCTCAGTCTTCATGGGAACTTGTCACACTCTCAGTCTCAATGGGAACTTGTCACACTCTCAGTCTACTTGGGAACTTGTCACACTCTCAGTCTACATGGGAACCTGTCACACCATCAGTCTCCATGGGAACTTGTCACACTCTCAGTCTACAAGGGAACTTGTCGCACTCTTAGTCTCCATGGAGAGGGAACTTGTCGCACTCTCAGTCTCCATGGGAACTTGTCAGACTCTCAGTCTACATGGGAACTTGTCACACTCGCAGTCTACATGGGAATTTGTCACACGCTCAGTCTCCATGGGAACTTGTCACACTCTCGGTCTCCATGGGAACTTGTCACGCTCTCGGTCTCCAAGGGAACTTGTCACACTCTAGGTATCCATGGAAACTTGTCACACTCTCAGTCTCCATGGGAATTTGTCACACGCTCAGTCTCCATGGGAACTTGTCACACTCTCGGTCTCCATGGGAACTTGTCACACTCTAGGTCTCCATGGATACTTGTCACACTCTCAGTCTCCATGGGAACTTGTCACACTCTCAGTCTCCATGGGAACTTGTCACACTCTCAGTCTACTTGGGAACTTGTCACACTTTCAGTCTACACGGGAGCTTCTCACACTCTCAGTCTCCACGGGAACATGTCACACTCTCAGTCTCCACGGGAACTTGTCACACCTTCAGTCTCCATGGGAACTTGTCACACTTTCAGTCTCCTTGAGAACTTCTCACACTCTAAGTCTCCATGGGAACTTGTCAGGCGCTCAGACTCCATGGGAACTTGTCACACTCTCAGTCTACATGGGAACTTGTCACACTCTCAGTCTCCATGGAAACTTGTCACACTCTCAGTCTCCATGGGAAACTGTCACACTGTCAGTCTCCATGGGAACTTGTCACACTCTCAGTCTACATGGGAACTTGTCACACTCTCAGTCTACATGTGAATTTGTCACACGCTCAGTCTCCATGGGAACTTGTCACACTCTCAGTCTACATGGGAACCTGTCACACTCTCAGTCTCCATGGAAACTTGTCACACTCTCAGTCTCCATGGGAACCTGTCACACTCTCAGTCTCCATGGGAACTTGTCACACTCTCAGTCTACATGGGAACGTGTCACACCATCAGTCACCATGGGAACTTGTCACACTCTCAGTCTACAAGGGAACTTGTCGCACTCTTAGTCTCCATGGATGGGGAACTTGTCGCACTCTCATTCTCCATGGGAACTTGTCACACTCTCAGTCTACATGGGAACATGTCACACTCTCAGTCTACATGGGAATTTGTCACACGCTCAGTCTCCATGGGGACTTGTCACACTCTCGGTCTCCATGGGAACTTGTCACACTCTCGGTCTCCAAGGGAACTTGTCACACTCTCAGTCTCCATGGGAACTTGTCACACTCTCAATCTCCATGGAAACTTGTCACACTTTCAGTCTCCATGGGAACATGTCACACTCTCAGTCTCCATGGGAACTTGTCACACTCTCAGTCTACATGGGAACTTGTCACACTCTCAGTCTACGTGAGAACTTGTCACACTCTCAGTCTCCATGGGAAATTGTCACCCTCTCAGTCTCCATGGGAACTTGTCACACTCTCAGTCTACATGGGAACTTGTCACACTCTCAGTCTACATGGGAACCTGTCACACTCTCAGTCTCCATGGAAACTTGTCACACTCTCAGTCTACATGGGAACCTGTCACACCATCAGACTCCATGGGAACTTGTCACACTCTCAGTCTACAAGGGAACTTGTCGCACTCTTAGTCTCCATGGATGGGGAACTTGTCGCACTCTCAGTCTCCATGGGAACTTGTCACACTCTCAGTCTACATGGGAACTTGTCACACTCTCAGTCTACATGGGAATTTGTCACACGCTCAGTCTCCATGGGAACTTGTCACACTCTCGGTCTCCATGGGAACTTGTCACACTCTAGGTCTCCATGGAAACTTGTCACACTCTCAGTCTCCATGGGAACTTGTCACACTCTCAGTCTACATGGGAACTTGTCAACTCTCAGACTCCATGGAAACTTGTCACACTCTCAGTCTCCATGAGAATTTGTCACACTCTCAGTCTCCATGGGAACTTGTCACACTCTCAGTCTCCATGGGAACTTGTCACACTCTCAGTCTACATGAGAACTTGTCACACTCTCAGTCTCCATGGGAACTTGTGACACTCTCAGTCTCCGTGGGAACTTGTCATACTCTCAGTCTCCGTGAGAACGTCTCACACTCTAAGTCTCCATGGGAACTTTTCAGGCGCTCAGACTCCATGGGAACTTGTCACACTCTCAGTCCACATGGGAACTTGTCACACTCTCAGTCTACATGGGAACCTGTCACACTCTCAGTCTCCATGGAAACGTGTCACACTCTCAGTCTACATGCGAACCTGTCACACCATCAGACTCCATGGGAACTTGTCACACTCTCAGTCTACAAGGGAACTTGTCGCACTCTTAGTCTCCATGGATGGGGAACTTGTCGCACTCTCAGTCTCCATGGGAACTTGTCACACTCTCAGTCTACATGGGAACTTGTCACACTCTCAGTCTACATGGGAATTTGTCACACGCTCAGTCTCCATGTGAACTTGTTACACTCTCGGTCTCCATGGGAACTTGTCACACTCTAGGTCTCAATGGAAACTTGTCACACTCTCAGTCTACTTGGGAACTTGTCACACTTTCAGTGTACATGGGAGCTTCTCACACTCTCAGTCTGCACGGGAACATGTCACACTCTCAGTCTCCATGGGAACTTGTCACACTTTCAGTCTACACGGGAGCTTCTCACACTCTCAGTCTCCACGGGAACATGTCACACTCTCAGTCTCCACGGGAACATGTCACACCCTCAGTCTCCATGGGAACTTGTCACACTTTCAGTCTCCGTGAGAACTTCTCACACACTAAGTCTCCATGGGAACTTGTCAGGCGCTCAGACTCCATGGGAACTTGTCACACTCTCAGTCTACATGGGAACTTGTCACACTCTCAGTCTACATGGGAACCTGTCACACTCTCAGTCTCCATGGAAACTTGTCACACTCTCAGTCTCCATGGGAACCTTTCACACTCTCAGTCTCCATGGGAACTTGTCACACTCTCAGTCTACATGGGAACTTGTCACACTCTCATCTCCATGGGAACTTGTCACACTCTAGGTCTCCATGGAAACTTGTCACGCGCGCAGTCTCCATGGGAACTTGTCACACTCTCAGTCTCCATGGGAACTTGTCACACTCTCAGTCTCCATGGGAACTTGTCACACTCTCAGTCTACTTGGGAACCTGTCACACTTTCAGTCTACATGGGAGCTTCTCACACTCTCAGTCTCCACGGGAACATGTCACACTCTCACTCTCCTTGGGAACTTGTCACACTTTCAGTCTACACGGGAGCTTCTCACACTCTCAGTCTCCACGGGAACATGTCACACTCTCAGTCTCCACGGGAACTTGTCACACCCTCAGTATCCATGGGAACTTGTCACACTTTCAGTCTCCTTGAGAACTTCTCACACTCTAAGTCTCCATGGGAACTTGTCAGGCGCTCAGACTCCATGGGAACTTGTCACACTCTCAGTCTACATGGGAACTTGTCACACTCTCAGTCTACATGGGAACCTGTCACACTCTCAGTTTCCATGGAAACTTGTCACACTCTCAGTCTCCATGGGAAACTGTCACACTCTCAGTCTCCATGGGAACTTGTCACACTCTCAGTCTACATGGGAACTTGTCACACTCTCAGTCTACATGTGAATGTGTCACACGCTCAGTCTCCATGGGAACTTGTCACACTCTCAGTCTACATGGGAACCTGTCACACTCTCAGTCTCCATGGAGACTTGTCACACTCTCAGTCTCCATGGGAACCTGTGACACTCTCAGTCTCCATGGGAACTTGTCACACTCTCAGTCTACATGGGAACGTGTCACACCATCAGTCACCATGGGAACTTGTCACACTCTCAGTCTACAAGAGAACTTGTCGCACTCTTAGTCTCCATGGATGGGGAACTTGTCGCACTCTCAGTCTCCATGGGAACTTGTCACACTCTCAGTCTACATGGGAACATGTCACACTCTCAGTCTACATGGGAATTTGTCACACGCTGAGTCTCCATGGGGACTTGTCACACTCTCGGTCTCCATGGGAACTTGTCACACTCTCGGTCTCCAAGGGAACTTGTCACACTCTCAGTCTCCATGGGAACTTGTCACACTCTCAATCTCCATGGAAACTTGTCACACTTTCAGTCTCCATGGGAACATGTCACACTCTCAGTCTCCATGGGAACTTGTCACACTCTCAGTCTACATGGGAACTTGTCACACTCTCAGTCTACATGAGAACTTGTCACACTCTCAGTCTCCATGGGAAATTGTCACCCTCTCAGTCTCCATGGGAACTTGTCACACTCTCAGTCTACATGGGAACTTGTCACACTCTCAGTCTACATGGGAACCTGTCACACTCTCAGTCTCCATGGAAACTTGTCACACTCTCAGTCTACATGGGAACCTGTCACACCATCAGACTCCATGGGAACTTGTCACACTCTCAGTCTACAAGGGAACTTGTCGCACTCTTAGTCTCCATGGATGGGGAACTTGTCGCACTCTCAGTCTCCATGGGAACTTGTCACACTCTCAGTCTACATGGGAACTTGTCACACTCTCAGTCTACATGGGAATTTGTCACACGCTCAGTCTCCATGGGAACTTGTCACACTCTCGGTCTCCATGGGAACTTGTCACACTCTAGGTCTCCATGGAAACTTGTCACACTCTCAGTCTCCATGGGAACTTGTCACACTCTCAGTCTACATGGGAACTTGTCACACTCTCAGACTCCATGGAAACTTGTCACACTCTCAGTCTCCATGAGAATTTGTCACACTCTCAGTCTCCATGGGAACTTGTCACACTCTCAGTCTCCATGGGAACTTGTCACACTCTCAGTCTACATGAGAACTTGTCACACTCTCAGTCTCCATCGGAACTTGTGACACTCTCAGTCTCCGTGGGAACTTGTCATACTCTCAGTCTCAGTGAGAACGTCTCACACTCTAAGTCTCCATGGGAACTTTTCAGGCGCTCAGACTCCATGGGAACTTGTCACACTCTCAGTCCACATGGGAACTTGTCACACTCTCAGTCTACATGGGAACCTGTCACACTCTCAGTCTACATGGAAACTTGTCACACTCTCAGTCTACATGCGAACCTGTCACACCATCAGACTCCATGGGAACTTGTCACACTCTCAGTCTACAAGGGAACTTGTCGCACTCTTAGTCTCCATGGATGGGGAACTTGTCGCACTCTCAGTCTCCATGGGAACTTGTCACACTCTCAGTCTACATGGGAACTTGTCACACTCTCAGTCTACATGGGAATTTGTCACACGCTCAGTCTCCATGGGAACTTGTTACACCCTCGGTCTCCATGGGAACTTGTCACACTCTAGGTCTCAATGGAAACTTGTCACACTCTCAGTCTACTTGGGAACTTGTCACACTTTCAGTGTACATGGGAGCTTCTCACACTCTCAGTCTCCACGGGAACATGTCACACTCTCAGTCTCCATGGGAACTTGTCACACTTTCAGTCTACACGGGAGCTTCTCACACTCTCAGTCTCCACGGGAACATGTCACACTCTCAGTCTCCACGGGAACATGTCACACCCTCAGTCTCCATGGGAACTTGTCACACTTTCAGTCTCCGTGAGAACTTCTCACACACTAAGTCTCCATGGGAACTTGTCAGGCGCTCAGACTCCATGGGAACTTGTCACACTCTCAGTCTACATGGGAACTTGTCACACTCTCAGTCTACATGGGAACCTGTCACACTCTCAGTCTCCATGGAAACTTGTCACACTCTCAGTCTCCATGGGAACCTTTCACACTCTCAGTCTCCATGGGAACTTGTCACACTCTCAGTCTACATGGGAACTTGTCACACTCTCAGTCTACATGGGAACTTGTCACACTCTCGGTCTCCATGGGAACTTGTCACACTCTAGGTCTCCATGGAAACTTGTCACACGCGCAGTCTCCATGGGAACTTGTCACACTCTCAGTCTCCATGGGAACTTGTCACACTCTCAGTCTACTTGGGAACTTGTCACACTTTCAGTCTACATGGGAGCTTCTCACACTCTCAGTCTCCACGGGAACATGTCACATTCTCAGTCTCCATGGGAACTTGTCAAACTTTCAGTCTACACGGGAGCTTCTCACACTCTCACTCTCCATGGGAACATGTCACACTCTCAGTCTCCACGGGAACTTGTCACACCCTCAGTCTCCATGGGAACTTGTCACACTTTCAGTCTCCTTGAGAACTTCTCACACTCTAAGTCTCCATTGGAACTTCTCAGGCGCTCAGACTCCATGGGAACTTGTCACAATCTCAGTCTACATGGGAACTTGTCACACTCTCAGTCTACATGGGCACCTGTCACACTCTCAGTCTCCATGGAAACTTGTCACACTCTCAGTCTCCATGGGAACCTGTCACACTCTCAGTCTCCATGGGAACTTGTCACACTCTCAGTCTACATGGGAACCTGTCACACCATCAGTCACCATGGGAACTAGTCACACTCTCAGTCTACAAGGGAACTTGTCGCACTCTTAGTCTCCATGGATGGGGAACTTGTCCGACTCTCAGTCTCCATGGGAACTTGTCACACTCTCGGTCTCCAAGGGAACTTGTCACACTCTCAGACTCCATGGGAACTTGTCACACTCTCAGTCTCCATGGGAACTTGTCACACTCTCAGTCTACATGGGAACTTGTCACACTCTCAGTCTACATGGGAACTTGTCACACTCTCGGTCTCCATGGGAACTTGTCACACTCTAGGTCTCCATGGAAACTTGTCACGCGCGCAGTCTCCATGGGAACTTGTCACACTCTCAGTCTCCACGGGAACTTGTCACACCCTCAGTCTCCATGGGAACTTGTCACACTTTCAGTCTCCTTGAGAACTTCTCACACTCTAAGTCTCCATTGGAACTTGTCAGGCGCTCAGACTCCATGGGAACTTGTCACAATCTCAGTCTACATGGGAACTTGTCACACTCTCAGTCTACATGGGCACCTGTCACACTCTCAGTCTCCATGGAAACTTGTCACACTCTCAGTCTCCATGGGAACCTGTCACACTCTCAGTCTCCATGGGAACTTGTCACACTCTCAGTCTACATGGGAACCTGTCACACCATCAGTCACCATGGGAACTAGTCACACTCTCAGTCTACAAGGGAACTTGTCGCACTCTTAGTCTCCATGGATGGGGAACTTGTCCGACTCTCAGTCTCCATGGGAACTTGTCACACTCTCGGTCTCCAAGGGAACTTGTCACACTCTCAGACTCCATGGGAACTTGTCACACTCTCAGTCTCCATGGGAACTTGTCACACTCTCAGTCTACATGGGAACTTGTCACACTCTCAGTCTACATGGGAACTTGTCACACTCTCGGTCTCCATGGGAACTTGTCACACTCTAGGTCTCCATGGAAACTTGTCACGCGCGCAGTCTCCATGGGAACTTGTCACACTCTCAGTCTCCATGGGAACTTGTCACACTCTCAGTCTCCATGGGAACTTGTCACACTCTCAGTCACCTTGGGAACTTGTCACACTTTCAGTCTACATGGGAGCTTCTCACACTCTCAGTCTCCACGGGAACATGTCACACTCTCACTCTCCTTGGGAACTTGTCACACTTTCAGTCTACACGGGAGCTTCTCACACTCTCAGTCTCCACGGGAACATGTCACACTCTCAGTCTACATGGGAACTTGTCACACTCTCAGTCTACATGGGAATTTGTCACACGCTCAGTCTCCATGGGAACTTGTTACACTCTCGGTCTCCATGGGAACTTGTCACACTCTAGGTCTCAATGGAAACTTGTCACACTCTCAGTCTACTTGGGAACTTGTCACACTTTCAGTGTACATGGGAGCTTCTCACACTCTCAGTCTCCACGGGAACATGTCACACTCTCAGTCTCCATGGGAACTTGTCACACTTTCAGTCTACACGGGAGCTTCTCACACTCTCAGTCTCCACGGGAACATGTCACACTCTCAGTCTCCACGGGAACATGTCACACCCTCAGTCTCCATGGGAACTTGTCACACTTTCAGTCTCCGTGAGAACTTCTCACACACTAAGTCTCCATGGGAACTTGTCAGGCGCTCAGACTCCATGGGAACTTGTCACACTCTCAGTCTACATGGGAACTTGTCACACTCTCAGTCTACATGGGAACCTGTCACACTCTCAGTCTCCATGGAAACTTGTCACACTCTCAGTCTCCATGGGAACCTTTCACACTCTCAGTCTCCATGGGAACTTGTCACACTCTCAGTCTACATGGGAACTTGTCACACTCTCAGTCTACATGGGAACTTGTCACACTCTCGGTCTCCATGGGAACTTGTCACACTCTAGGTCTCCATGGAAACTTGTCACACGCGCAGTCTCCATGGGAACTTGTCACACTCTCAGTCTCCATGGGAACTTGTCACACTCTCAGTCTACTTGGGAACTTGTCACACTTTCAGTCTACATGGGAGCTTCTCACACTCTCAGTCTCCACGGGAACATGTCACATTCTCAGTCTCCATGGGAACTTGTCAAACTTTCAGTCTACACGGGAGCTTCTCACACTCTCACTCTCCATGGGAACATGTCACACTCTCAGTCTCCACGGGAACTTGTCACACCCTCAGTCTCCATGGGAACTTGTCACACTTTCAGTCTCCTTGAGAACTTCTCACACTCTAAGTCTCCATTGGAACTTGTCAGGCGCTCAGACTCCATGGGAACTTGTCACAATCTCAGTCTACATGGGAACTTGTCACACTCTCAGTCTACATGGGCACCTGTCACACTCTCAGTCTCCATGGAAACTTGTCACACTCTCAGTCTCCATGGGAACCTGTCACACTCTCAGTCTCCATGGGAACTTGTCACACTCTCAGTCTACATGGGAACCTGTCACACCATCAGTCACCATGGGAACTAGTCACACTCTCAGTCTACAAGGGAACTTGTCGCACTCTTAGTCTCCATTGATGGGGAACTTGTCCGACTCTCAGTCTCCATGGGAACTTGTCACACTCTCGGTCTCCAAGGGAACTTGTCACACTCTCAGACTCCATGGGAACTTGTCACACTCTCAGTCTCCATGGGAACTTGTCACACTCTCAGTCTACATGGGAACTTGTCACACTCTCAGTCTACATGGGAACTTGTCACACTCTCGGTCTCCATGGGAACTTGTCACACTCTAGGTCTCCATGGAAACTTGTCACGCGCGCAGTCTCCATGGGAACTTGTCACACTCTCAGTCTCCATGGGAACTTGTCACACTCTCAGTCTACTTGGGAACTTGTCACACTTTCAGTCTACATGGGAGCTTCTCACACTCTCAGTCTCCACGGGAACATGTCACACTCTCACTCTCCTTGGGAACTTGTCACACTTTCAGTCTACACGGGAGCTTCTCACACTCTCAGTCTCCACGGGAACATGTCACACTCTCAGTCTCCACGGGAACTTGTCACACCCTCAGTATCCATGGGAACTTGTCGCACTTTCAGTCTCCTTGAGAACTTCTCACACTCTAAGTCTCCATGGGAACTTGTCAGGCGCTCAGACTCCATGGGAACTTGTCACACTCTCAGTCTACATGGGAACTTGTCACACTCTCAGTCTACATGGGAACCTGTCACACTCTCAGTTTCCATGGAAACTTGTCACACTCTCAGTCTCCATGGGAAACTGTCACACTCTCAGTCTCCATGGGAACTTGTCACACTCTCAGTCTACATGGGAACTTGTCACACTCTCAGTCTACATGTGAATTTGTCACACGCTCAGTCTCCATGGGAACTTGTCACACTCTCAGTCTACATGGGAACCTGTCACACTCTCAGTCTCCATGGAAACTTGTCACACTCTCAGTCTCCATGGGAACCTGTCACACTCTCAGTCTCCATGGGAACTTGTCACACTCTCAGTCTACATGGGAACGTGTCACACCATCAGTCACCATGGGAACTTGTCACACTCTCAGTCTACAAGGGAACTTGTCGCACTCTTAGTCTCCATGGATGGGGAACTTGTCGCACTCTCAGTCTCCATGGGAACTTGACACACTCTCAGTCTACATGGGAACATGTCACACTCTCAGTCTACATGGGAATTTGTCACACGCTGAGTCTCCATGGGGACTTGTCACACTCTCGGTCTCCATGGGAACTTGTCACACTCTCGGTCTCCAAGGGAACTTGTCACACTCTCAGTCTCCATGGGAACTTGTCACACTCTCAATCTCCATGGAAACTTGTCACACTTTCAGTCTCCATGGGAACATGTCACACTCTCAGTCTCCATGGGAACTTGTCACACTCTCAGTCTACATGGGAACTTGTCACACTCTCAGTCTACATGGGAACTTGTCACACTCTCAGTCTACATGGGAACCTGTCACACTCTCAGTCTCCATGGAAGCTTGTCACACTCTCAGTCTACATGGGAACCTGTCACACCATCAGACTCCATGGGAACTTGTCACACTCTCAGTCTACAAGGGAACTTGTCGCACTCTTAGTCTCCATGGATGGGGAACTTGTCGCACTCTCAGTCTCCATGGGAACTTGTCACACTCTCAGTCTACATGGGAACTTGTCACACTCTCAGTCTACATGGGAATTTGTCACACGCTCAGTCTCCATGGGAACTTGTCACACTCTCGGTCTCCATGGGAACTTGTCACACTCTAGGTCTCCATGGAAACTTGTCACACTCTCAGTCTCCATGGGAACTTGTCACACTCTCAGTCTACATGGGAACTTGTCACACTCTCAGTCTACATGGGAATTTGTCACACGCTCAGTCTCCATGGGAACTTGTTACACTCTCGGTCTCCATGGGAACTTGTCACACTCTAGGTCTCAATGGAAACTTGTCACACTCTCAGTCTACTTGGGAACTTGTCACACTTTCAGTGTACATGGGAGCTTCTCACACTCTCAGTCTGCACGGGAACATGTCACACTCTCAGTCTCCATGGGAACTTGTCACACTTTCAGTCTACACGGGAGCTTCTCACACTCTCAGTCTCCACGGGAACATGTCACACTCTCAGTCTCCACGGGAACATGTCACACCCTCAGTCTCCATGGGAACTTGTCACACTTTCAGTCTCCGTGAGAACTTCTCACACACTAAGTCTCCATGGGAACTTGTCAGGCGCTCAGACTCCATGGGAACTTGTCACACTCTCAGTCTACATGGGAACTTGTCACACTCTCAGTCTACATGGGAACCTGTCACACTCTCAGTCTCCATGGAAACTTGTCACACTCTCAGTCTCCATGGGAACCTTTCACACTCTCAGTCTCCATGGGAACTTGTCACACTCTCAGTCTACATGGGAACTTGTCACACTCTCAGTCTACATGGGAACTTGTCACACTCTCAGTCTACATGGGAATTTGTCACACGCTCAGTCTCCATGGGAACTTGTTACACTCTCGGTCTCCATGGGAACTTGTCACACTCTAGGTCTCAATGGAAACTTGTCACACTCTCAGTCTACTTGTGAACTTGTCACACTTTCAGTGTACATGGGAGCTTCTCACACTCTCAGTCTGCACGGGAACATGTCACACTCTCAGTCTCCATGGGAACTTGTCACACTTTCAGTCTACACGGGAGCTTCTCACACTCTCAGTCTCCACGGGAACATGTCACACTCTCAGTCTCCACGGGAACATGTCACACCCTCAGTCTCCATGGGAACTTGTCACACTTTCAGTCTCCGTGAGAACTTCTCACACACTAAGTCTCCATGGGAACTTGTCAGGCGCTCAGACTCCATGGGAACTTGTCACACTCTCAGTCTACATGGGAACTTGTCACACTCTCAGTCTACATGGGAACCTGTCACACTCTCAGTCTCCATGGAAACTTGTCACACTCTCAGTCTCCATGGGAACCTTTCACACTCTCAGTCTCCATGGGAACTTGTCACACTCTCAGTCTACATGGGAACTTGTCACACTCTCAGTCTACATGGGAACTTGTCACACTCTCGGTCTCCATGGGAACTTGTCACACTCTCGGTCTCCATGGGAACTTGTCACACTCTAGGTCTCCATGGAAACTTGACACACTCTCAGTCTTCATGGGAACTTGTCACACTCTCAGTCTCAATGGGAACTTGTCACACTCTCAGTCTACTTGGGAACTTGTCACACTCTCAGTCTACATGGGAACCTGTCACACCATCAGTCTCCATGGGAACTTGTCACACTCTCAGTCTACAAGGGAACTTGTCGCACTCTTAGTCTCCATGGAGAGGGAACTTGTCGCACTCTCAGTCTCCATGGGAACTTGTCAGACTCTCAGTCTACATGGGAACTTGTCACACTCGCAGTCTACATGGGAATTTGTCACACGCTCAGTCTCCATGGGAACTTGTCACACTCTCGGTCTCCATGGGAACTTGTCACGCTCTCGGTCTCCAAGGGAACTTGTCACACTCTAGGTATCCATGGAAACTTGTCACACTCTCAGTCTCCATGGGAATTTGTCACACGCTCAGTCTCCATGGGAACTTGTCACACTCTCGGTCTCCATGGGAACTTGTCACACTCTAGGTCTCCATGGATACTTGTCACACTCTCAGTCTCCATGGGAACTTGTCACACTCTCAGTCTCCATGGGAACTTGTCACACTCTCAGTCTACTTGGGAACTTGTCACACTTTCAGTCTACACGGGAGCTTCTCACACTCTCAGTCTCCACGGGAACATGTCACACTCTCAGTCTCCACGGGAACTTGTCACACCTTCAGTCTCCATGGGAACTTGTCACACTTTCAGTCTCCTTGAGAACTTCTCACACTCTAAGTCTCCATGGGAACTTGTCAGGCGCTCAGACTCCATGGGAACTTGTCACACTCTCAGTCTACATGGGAACTTGTCACACTCTCAGTCTCCATGGAAACTTGTCACACTCTCAGTCTCCATGGGAAACTGTCACACTCTCAGTCTCCATGGGAACTTGTCACACTCTCAGTCTACATGGGAACTTGTCACACTCTCAGTCTACATGTGAATTTGTCACACGCTCAGTCTCCATGGGAACTTGTCACACTCTCAGTCTACATGGGAACCTGTCACACTCTCAGTCTCCATGGAAACTTGTCACACTCTCAGTCTCCATGGGAACCTGTCACACTCTCAGTCTCCATGGGAACTTGTCACACTCTCAGTCTACATGGGAACGTGTCACACCATCAGTCACCATGGGAACTTGTCACACTCTCAGTCTACAAGGGAACTTGTCGCACTCTTAGTCTCCATGGATGGGGAACTTGTCGCACTCTCATTCTCCATGGGAACTTGTCACACTCTCAGTCTACATGGGAACATGTCACACTCTCAGTCTACATGGGAATTTGTCACACGCTCAGTCTCCATGGGGACTTGTCACACTCTCGGTCTCCATGGGAACTTGTCACACTCTCGGTCTCCAAGGGAACTTGTCACACTCTCAGTCTCCATGGGAACTTGTCACACTCTCAGTCTCCATGGGAACCTTTCACACTCTCAGTCTCCATGGGAACTTGTCACACTCTCAGTCTACATGGGAACTTGTCACACTCTCAGTCTACATGGGAACTTGTCACACTCTCAGTCTACATGGGAATTTGTCACACGCTCAGTCTCCATGGGAACTTGTTACACTCTCGGTCTCCATGGGAACTTGTCACACTCTAGGTCTCAATGGAAACTTGTCACACTCTCAGTCTACTTGGGAACTTGTCACACTTTCAGTGTACATGGGAGCTTCTCACACTCTCAGTCTGCACGGGAACATGTCACACTCTCAGTCTCCATGGGAACTTGTCACACTTTCAGTCTACACGGGAGCTTCTCACACTCTCAGTCTCCACGGGAACATGTCACACTCTCAGTCTCCACGGGAACATGTCACACCCCTCAGTCTCCATGGGAACTTGTCACACTTTCAGTCTCCGTGAGAACTTCTCACACACTAAGTCTCCATGGGAACTTGTCAGGCGCTCAGACTCCATGGGAACTTGTCACACTCTCAGTCTACATGGGAACTTGTCACACTCTCAGTCTACATGGGAACCTGTCACACTCTCAGTCTCCATGGAAACTTGTCACACTCTCAGTCTCCATGGGAACCTTTCACACTCTCAGTCTCCATGGGAACTTGTCACACTCTCAGTCTACATGGGAACTTGTCACACTCTCAGTCCTACATGGGAACTTGTCACACTCTCGGTCTCCATGGGAACTTGTCACACTCTCGGTCTCCATGGGAACTTGTCACACTCTAGGTCTCCATGGAAACTTGACACACTCTCAGTCTTCATGGGAACTTGTCACACTCTCAGTCTCAATGGGAACTTGTCACACTCTCAGTCTACTTGGGAACTTGTCACACTCTCAGTCTACATGGGAACCTGTCACACCATCAGTCTCCATGGGAACTTGTCACACTCTCAGTCTACAAGGGAACTTGTCGCACTCTTAGTCTCCATGGAGAGGGAACTTGTCGCACTCTCAGTCTCCATGGGAACTTGTCAGACTCTCAGTCTACATGGGAACTTGTCACACTCGCAGTCTACATGGGAATTTGTCACACGCTCAGTCTCCATGGGAACTTGTCACACTCTCGGTCTCCATGGGAACTTGTCACGCTCTCGGTCTCCAAGGGAACTTGTCACACTCTAGGTATCCATGGAAACTTGTCACACTCTCAGTCTCCATGGGAATTTGTCACACGCTCAGTCTCCATGGGAACTTGTCACACTCTCGGTCTCCATGGGAACTTGTCACACTCTAGGTCTCCATGGATACTTGTCACACTCTCAGTCTCCATGGGAACTTGTCACACTCTCAGTCTCCATGGGAACTTGTCACACTCTCAGTCTACTTGGGAACTTGTCACACTTTCAGTCTA